>NC_057809.1:306893818-306902395 GCF_018294505.1 Triticum aestivum
CACTTGTGAACCATGCCTCATGGGTAAGATGACTAAAGCTCCGCTGTCTGGAACAATGGAGCAAGCTAATGACTTATTAGAAATAATAACTTTCTGATGTATGCGGTCCGATGAGTGTTGAGGCACGTGGCGGGTATCATTATTTTCTAACCTTCATAGATGATTTGAGTAGGTATGGGTATATCTACTTGATGAAACACAAGTCTGAAACATTTGAAAAGTTCAACGAATTTCAAAGTGAAGTAGAGAATCATCATAGAAGAAAATAAAGTTTCTATGATCTGATCGCGGAAGAGAATATTCGAGTTATGAGTTTGGCCTTCAAAACAATGTGGAATAGTTTCACAACTCACGCCACCTGGAACACCATAGTGTAATGGTGTGTACAAATGTCGTAACCGTACTTTATTAGATATAGTGCGTTCTATGATGTCTCTTACTGATTTTCCACTATTGTTTTGGGTTTATGCATTAGAGACAACTACATTCACGTTAAATAGGGCACCATCTAAATCCGTTGAGACGACGCCGTATGAACTATGGTTTGGCAAGAAACCTAAGTTGTCGTTTCTTAAAGTTTGCAGATCCGACGCTTATGTCAAAAGGCTTCAGCCTAATAAGCTCGAACCCAAAGCAGAGAAGTGCGTCTTCATATTATAGCCAAAAGAAACTACTGGGTATACCTTCTACCACATATTCGAAGGAAAAAACTTTGTTGCTAAGAATGGGTCCTTTCTAGAGAAGGAGTTTCTCTTGAAAGAAGTGAGTGGGTGGAATGTAGAACTTGATGAGGTAATCACTAAAAAATTAACTTTCGTGATGATACGTGTTTGTCACAGTAGGTCACGTTTTCTGTCATGCATGTACATCCATGACAATTTTATGACAGAATCAAGATAGTCATACATGTGCTATCATAGAAGTGTTCCATGACATTACCAAAATTATCATCACAGAACTGTCCACTTCCATGACGATAAATCGCGCGTCATAGAAGTGCTTTCCTCAAGGGTGACCGACACGTGGCATCCATCGTAACGGAACGTCGTTAAGCTATCGGGTCCTGTTTTGGATTCGATAACCCGTTAACAGCCCGGACCAATGGGGATTTTCCATCTGTAAAATACTCATTGGCAGGAGGAAACACATGTTTGCTCATCGTTGGGACAGATGCCATCCACTCATTGGGCAGGAGGCGCCTATGATACGTCAACACGTGGCACGGCCCAACAGAGGCCCATTTCGTTGAAAAGGCCGGCCTAGCTAAAGGTCCACCATTATTTTTTTAGGCACTAGTGGGCTGGACCGTTAACAGCCTGCCATGTTTTGGGCCAAATTGAGGCCCATACCAGATCAGGCCCGTTCACAGCCTGCCGTGTTTTGGGCCAAATTACGGCCCATATCAGATCAGGCCCGTTAACAAGCCACTGTTCTTTTGGGCGCATTCTAAGATAGGTTTGTATTTCAGCCTGTTAAATGCTTGTTTACCAGTTCGGCCCGATAATACTTTTGGCATGTTAGCGACCTGTGGTGCACCTGGGACATTGTCAGCCCGGTTTAACTTTAGGCCATTTAACGGACCATGTAGACACTAGGCTATTTCTTGTCCGATGTAACTTTAGGCCTCTTAACGGTCTGTAGTCTTCGTGGATAAATTTCAGCCCAACTGGCCTATCAGCCTATTAATGGCCCGTGTAACAGTTGGGCCTAATTACAGCCCGCGTTGAATATGGCCTGCTTACAGCCCATCTGATAATGGCCAGTGACACTTTTAGTCCTATGGCCCGTCTAGATATCGGCCTGCTTAAAGCCCATAATTTTATTGGGCCAAACGGGCCCGAGATATATTTTGGCTTGTTAACTGGTCGTCCTATTTGGGCCAAACATGGGCCTTAGGCAGTTTCGGCATGTATTGGACCATGAATTTTTTGGCTCAACGCTAGCCCAATCTAGGTTTTAGCCTGTTAAAAGCCCATTTTATTCTCTGCCACAGCTGACCAGAACTTTACTCGGCCTGTTAAAGGCGAGAAACAACCATAAGGTTTAGACCTGCTAATGGCCCAAGATGATTATAGGCCCATGTTTTGGCCCATATGAGTAACAGGCCGCCCTGAAGACCGACAACACTGAGATCCACTGAACCTTCCGGCCTAAATTACATCATAGTGACCAAGAATAAACCTAGACTATACAACAAAGAAATTACAACATATTACATCCCCTCAGCATCAAAGTTTGCCGCTAGTGATAATAAAGGGCAACCAGATAGCAGATTACATAAACTGGGCAGGCCGCCACTAGTTGAAGTTAACAGGCGGACAAAATAATAGACAGAACCAACAACACTTCAACACAGTTCAAGAAAGGTTAGCCCGGCCCACCAGCTACAACACAAGCATCTTAGCACCTGATGAGACTGCGCTTCTTTGGCGCTCATATCCACCAACTTAAGCTGCATAGCATCAATAAACATCCTATACTTGCGGTTAATCTTGCATAAAGATTGGATTTCCAGTCGTATTTGAGCAAAAGCATGTATTTCTTCTTGAATTTCAGACTGAAGAAGTCAAACAGATTTAGGAGGCGACTTCATCGAGCTTGTGTCACTGAGTAAGTTTGACACTACATCAAGATGTGACCTCGTGGTTGTATCCCTACCCTCAATATGTTTTGCCTTCTCCTCTGGAATATGTGTTAGAGGGACAAACAATGGGTTCGTATCACTATCATTGTGGCACTTCTTCCTAGCAGCAGTGTTGTCACCCTGAAAGAGAAACAAGTAGGTAGATAATAGGTTTTGCACGTATAAGCATCAGCGCTGTCAATTCATCTCATTTCTTTGTCAGAAATAAAATGACACGGTTTAAAATAGCATCAACATAATTGGCATTGTTCATAGTTAAGACGGCAGGAAATGGCATTGTGTAGGAGCGGAGAGCTTCACCAGATCACTGGGTTACAGATCAAGAACACAAGCATAGATGTAGTTCTAAACAACGTATAAGCATGAATGGTGAGTGTACTGTCAATTTATACCATTTCTGATTGGTAAATAAAGAGACATGATTTAAATAACATTAATATAATATGGCATTGTTCATAGTTGAGACATAGCAGGATATCACATTGTGCTGTTGTTGGTAGTCTCACCACACCACTGGATTACAGATCAAGAACACAAGCATACACATAATTCTAACAAAGATAACTTGCTGTGTTTAGTTTAATTTACATGGTACGAATAAGGAACTAGATTGTACAACTAAAGACTGAAATTGAGAATGACAAACTTATGTTTATGTACTTCTACTTTATAAACTTTGAACAAGCAATTTGATGTAGATGACAAAAATAAACAGCATTTGCACTCATAGCTATCCAAATATAAACAACAAAGTTTGAAGGCTCGAGGAGAACAAACTTACATTAGTAGTGAAGATAGGCTCTATAAAGGCCTTGCCATATT
Source organism: Triticum aestivum (assembly GCF_018294505.1). NCBI lineage: Eukaryota > Viridiplantae > Streptophyta > Magnoliopsida > Poales > Poaceae > Triticum > Triticum aestivum. The sequence continues at coordinate 306,897,285 of NC_057809.1, forward strand.
GATGGGGGCAATTCAAGAAGTTTACCTCACACTCTTCTTCAAGAGTATTGCCTTTATTCTACAATTTGTTAAGAGTAAATATAGGAAAAATGGCGATTATTTAACTTAAGATATAGAGTACAAATGTAAATACAACATACAGGCAGAAGGCACTGACAAGAGCAATGCGGAGCTAAACTTCTTCAGTAACATTGATTTTATTCAATATTTTGGCAAGAGTAAATGTAGATCTGATGTGTAAAAATGGAGGACAAGGGAAAATAAGCTGCAAAGTGTACATGAAGAACTAGCTGACATAAGGACAATAGATACTTACAAGAACAATGCAGAACTAAATTTCTTCATAGGCATTGGGTTTATTATACATTAATTTAAGCATTAATATAGATCCGATAATTTGGAGCGAACAGTGGATAAGCAAGCTATAATGCACAATGATGTCACGTAATCCACATATATGAATGTAAGGACAGTAATAGGACACTAGGTACTCACAAGAGCAAAGCAGCGACTAGCATAGTTGCTATATCCTAGGTTTTGCGGTGCTGGTTCTATCGCCAATATACGTATGGTGTTGTGTGATTTCTCCGGTAGCACCACCTTTTTCAAGGACTTTGCTTGTACTCCTTCAGGTTCTGCAATCACCCTCTTCCTTTTGGATGTCTGAAACACAAGAACAGCATTTCAATGGAAAAACATGGTATGACGACAAATGGAATAGGTGTTGATAATGGATGGGCATGGCATCTTCACATATATCATGAGTAAACTAAGCAGATGGCGGTGCAACGAAGCAAAAGAAATGCAACACACCTTATGCATGATATGCTTAACCAATAAAACCTTACCAAATTAGAATAGCCACCTTATTGGGTGAACAGGATAGGCCATCTGCCTTTGACTCCTTGAGCTCAGAATAGTCATTAGGATCATATTCTGAATACGAATCTATAGGTTGGGAGGATGTGGGTTTCATTGCATCCACAATGGACCTCGATCCCTTGATGCCAAGGTTGTTACCCATTGAACTGTTCCGCAATATTCTTCTGATGTGTGCATTCTTATATTCATTGTGATTACGTACAATATCTATAAAGCATGAAAACACAAATAGTAGTGAGATTATCTTTGTAATGCAGGGGACATTGTAATATAATAGAGGCTCCCTATAAACCCTTATGTGCTATTACTGGATTCTGATGAGAGAGCCCATTTGTGTTGTAATATGGTGAGTAGATTAATATAATCTGGCACAACTACACGAAAAATAGACTCCCTGTTGGGGAGCCCGGATGTAAGGATAGTTGGTAGATGATAGGTTCATAATATACCGTCTAGAAAGTTTATTGCCAAACCATGATAACGAGAGCGCAGAGCTAGTAGGCAGATCATAGTGTAGATAATAGGGGTACACCATAACCACCATAAATAAATCGAGAAAGCAGAACTGGATGGAAAACATAGGGTTTTGCCCTACTAATATGCAGCCTATCGATCACCTACAGGCCAACTCTATTCATCTGAAGGCGCGCAGCTGTTACTATCAGTTTACTCTATGAAAGACCGCGCGGCTCCCACCATTTCCGGGGTATTATGGCAGACCAACTCGAAGTGCGAAATCATTTAGCAGAACCGGCCCAATAGAGGTGTCGACTAAAGATGTCCCTGCTCCCCTTCCTGACAAGGAACATACTGTGCTTCCCATATAGAACACTGCACGGGCCGCCGGCCGAACCACCGGCCCCCACCACATGTGTTCCTCCGCCACCCCACCCCCCACTCCCGCCCCCACCCGCGTCGAGTTTTCTTTGTTTGGCGAGGTCCCACTACCGCCCCCCACAACAACCATCCCCACCCGAGACCCTTCCTTCGCACCGGAGAACTCTGGCGAGCTCTCAAAAATCGACTGACCCAATTTTGAAATTTAGTATACTGTCATTTAACTAGTGTGGAATATAAAAGGGGAAAACCAAAAGCATTGCGAGTATAGTGTTGAGCATGCCATGGTGGATCTGGAGGTGCAAACTGGACAAAGGCAACTTCGCAACCAATGTTTGCTTTCAACTAAAAAGTAAGTGGTGGACAAGAAATCAGAGTAAAGCAGTGGCGATCTATTTTCTTGCTGCAATAAATAAGTTGAGCAGATACGAAAGAGTACCGCCTCTGGTGTGGCACCATGTATGCATCTAATGAGAATTTGACGGTGCTGCGGTAGCGATGGTTATCGGCGGCGTGGAAGCAGATCTAGGAGGGTAGACAGTGGCGGCGGGGTGCGGTGGACGAGACGGTCGTGGGAGCGGCGCCGGCAAGGTGGACGACGGCGGGGATGAAGCAAGAGGACGGGATGCAAGGATCCCAGTCCGAAACCATGGATGAGAGAGGTCGATCTCTTGTGATGGCCGGCGGCGTCGGGGTATTAGCTCCGGCATGGTGGAGGAGGACGGCGGTGGATGGGGTAGCGGACGGAGGAGGCTGGGGTGGAGAGGGTGTTTTGGTGCCCACGGAGTACGAATGGGGAAATGGAGGGAGAGAGGAAGGGGGAACCATGTCTTCAGGGTGCGCTTGTCTCAAATGCGAGAAAATTTACAAACTTAGTCCCTGTTTAAAATTTCCTACATCACAGCAATATTATCCGGTTGGGGATAGGACAGTAATCTCGCATACACCGAATATTTGCCGATGAGAGTTTGTTTTTGGCGCCCGCCGTGTATGAATTGGGGAGGGAGTCGATTTCGGCCAGGGAGACACTATGTTTTGGGGCCCACCATGTATGAATCCGGATGAGAGGCGGTTATGTCACGTTTGAGTGAAATTACAAACCTACCCCTATCGAAACCTGTAGAAATCGAGCCAATAAGCTTTGCATGGCAGGGATAGGCAGTAATTTCCATCTCGCAGATTTTGGTTTCGGGCGGTTACTGCGACTTTCCCCGCTTCGTTCAAATTTTTGCAGGGCAAGAGTGCATGTTTACCGTGCCAACTGAATTCGAATCTAGTTTGTATTCTATTTTTGTTCAGGCAGGATCCATTTTCGATTGGAAAAAAAATTTATATACATCGTTTTTTATATATATACTTTCAAAAGCACAACACCCTTTATACATAAATATGGTTTACAAATGGCATGATCTCAGATTCATAAGGTTGTATCCATCTTAATTTGGACTTTCAAATATTTGAAACCACTTTATGTTGAAATCCAATGTATGCATTCCTCGCTAACTATCTCCAATTAATGTGTGTTTCATATGGGTTTTCTTTTTTTACTTCTCAAACATGTATAATGTGTTTCACACACGCAACATATAGTGTAATCCCATTTAGACATTAATTGCATATAAACCATGCATTGTCTCTAATTAAAGAATTTATGGATCACTAATATTGATAAACTATATAACATTACACGTGTCCCCAAATTCAAATGAATATGCATGTTTGATACACCAATTTGTGTTACGATATTATCGATGTCGTGATCTCCAGTTTAAATATTTGAATCCCCTTTAATCCAGATATTCGTCTCATATAGCTATCACTCATGCTTATATAGGAGTATCTCTCTAGACCTATACGCGTTCATCCTCTCTCGAGTATCTCTCATGCTACCTGTATGTTGATAATGATCTTTTATCTTCATAACACACTGATTGTACTCTCTCCCTCGACCTCCATCACTCTATCTCTCTCTCTAAGTATATCTCGCTCCCTGCTATGTGTCTCTAACTATGATTCTCCATGTGAAATCTCTTTCTCTCACACAAACACAAACTTCGTCTCCCGGGGTCTCATTTCTCTCTAATATTCCCTTGTGTTCCACTCGCACACACCCTCTCACACAGAGATGTCTTTCGCTCCTTAGGTATGAGAAGCTACGACTCTTCCTCTTAAATATCTCTTCCTCACACACAAACACAAACTCTGTCTCCCAGGATCTCATATCTCTCCACCATTCTCTTGTATGTCGCTCACACACACTCTCTCCCTAGAGATATCTTGTGTTCCCTCATATGTCTCTCTAGCTTTCACTCTCGTTGTGAAATATCTTTCTCTCTCGCAGACACAAAACTCCGTCTCTCGGGATCTCATTTCTCTCTGATAGTTGTTTTTATGTGTCACATGCACCCTTTCTCCATGTCTCTCACACCCACACACATAACTCAGCCTTCTGATCCACTCGACTCCTATCTCTAACGCACACTAGCTAGCATCTTTATATTTTGATTTATTTGTTTCTTCATCAACCTTCTTTCTCGCCCTCACTCTTGCTTCCTATCACACACACTATGTATGTTTCTCTCCACATGCAGTCAAGTGCCCTCCTTTTATCTTTCTCTCACACGCACATAACTTCACCCTCTGAACCACTCGGCGGTCATCTCCAACACTCAAACTAGCCGATGTCCCTCTAGCTAGCATTTCCATCTCTTTATCTATATGTAGTTTCTCTGTAAACATTTCTTTCTCGCATGCACTCTTGCTTCCTATGACCCACAATATATATGTCTCTCAATACATGCATTTATAGGTTGATCTCTTTTGCACAACCGTTGTGTCTCACTCCCTCTGCTCATCATAGATGCATGCTTCAGCCCACGCCACTATCTCTTAAAGACAAAAATACATGCTCAATTGTCGGGCCTTCTTCCCTGCACTCTCACATGCATGCATATTGTCATACCGATTCGTCTCTCCCATGTCGTTGATCTTATGACTTATGTCTTCTTTCTTTTATCTCGATCATGCGCGCGCACACACACACACAGAGACACGTATAAATGTATACCTCTCACACATGCACGTTCAAGGTCTCTATGTCTCCATACATAGTTAATTACCCTCAACTCTAACGCCACATCGAATCATTCTCTTCTTCTGTGCACATAACTTCCGTCTGGATGGGTAAAACACACACTCACACTTAACAATCTCCTTCTAGCTACCCCCCCCCCCTCTCACTCTTCCCCTATATCCCCGAAACTAATAAGACCATCCTTCGTTTAATTCCCGCCTACATGCACCATCGATATATAGTAGTCTTCATCGGTGTCTCTCGAACAAACACATTCTCTCGATGTCGACTCCTCTCACGCGCGCACACCTTCTCTTCC
>NC_057809.1:308200628-308206219 GCF_018294505.1 Triticum aestivum
AGCGAGCGCGACGGGCCTGCGAGCAAGCTGAGCAATCGCAGTGTGTCGGCACACCACAACCATGGCCGCAGCAAGAGAGATTCGCGCAGGGGCCTGGAGCCATCACAACAAAAACCTAGAAATGAAAATAAATAAAGAGAGGTTGAAGGAAGGAGAGAAGTTGCGGCCGGAGGAGAAATGAAATGCAAGGGAAGGTTAGAAGTTGGCCTAGATTTATAGAAGAGGAATGCACAAAGGTAAAAAGTGAAAATTAAACGAGAGTTAATGAAACTTATGTTACCAAGAATGAAGGACAATCAATGAAGGCTTATGTTAACGAAGAAAAAAGACCAAAAAAGGTGTACTTTGACTGTAGCACTTCCCATTCACTAACTGCAGATCATTAAATATTTATATTTCTGAAAAATTAGAATCCACAGACCATTTTAAATAAAAGTGAATGCAGTTCATCAAAGTAATACCAGACAGTTCACAATATGTGTGCACGAAGTGCGGAACATGCTCAAAAATTAAGCACAAGGGTAGCACTTGCTTGATGTGCACAACACATAGACTTAGTGCACGAAATGCAGTCCGTAAATGCAGTCCGCAACGTTAGCACAAGCATTCACAACGTCGACACAAAAAAGGATGCATGCAGTGCAAAATGTGTGCACCTACAGTACAGGACTCTAACGAATGCAGTGCACACAGACCTAATAAAGCAGTGCTCACCATATATTAGAAAAGAATACGTAATAAGAAAAATAATAAAAAATGTGCGACCAGCATACAGTGCACAAAAATGCACCTGCATATGTAGTGCGGAATGTGCACATGTAGTACACAAACATGATGAATGCAGTACAAGATGATTTACTAATCGGTGCACACCCTATATTAGAAAGAATACGTAAGAGGGAAAATATTAAAAAAAGTTGACCACCCAGGTGCAACTAGGCCCCAGCTAGTCTCGTAGTAGGTCTATGCCCACAGTAGGCGAGTCCGTTCTGAGCCACGATGCATGGGGCCGGGTACACATGGGTCCATAGGTCAAAGAGGATAGAGCAGCGAGCGCCATGTATAAGCACCCAAATAAGTAACCTGAGGAGTTCGATATAGATGCCTCGGCAGGGCTTATAAATAGGTCGAACACGCTCTCGGCGGGCAAGGTGGGACTAAACGTTACCGCACACACACAGCGCACCGGGAATCAGCCGTGCTGACAGGCCTACCTGGGCCGAATGCAGTTTCACTCCTCTAACATAGGCCCAACACACTATACTGGTTAAAATAACACGACCCACTAAAAAAATAAAATTGTAAGTACAAAAAACATCAAAGAAAAATGAGAAACATTTTTTAAATGAATAACAACCACAAAACAAAAATGTGTGTGGGCACCGCCAGAAACTACAGTTCGCTCTCATAAATAAAAAGCAAGAAGCCTCAAGTCAACATACAAATGCAGTCCGTGACCTACAACAATGCAGTTCGTCACATGGAAGCACGAAGTATTTTTACTTCTGAAATGCAGTTCCCTTTCTACTGCATTGTAGTAGGGCTAAAATGAAGACAGCAACCCTATTAGTTAAACAAAGCAATCCGATACCCCTATCCACACTACCCTCCATCCACACAAAAGCTGCATCACCATCATCTATAAAAAAAGAAAAAAATAAGAAAGAACACCATCAAAAAAGTAATGCGCGTACATCTCTATGAATCCTGATCTGATCTAATACAGTATATGAAGAATAAAAATTAGTTGCATGCAGTAAACTTTATGGACATAGGCAATTCTATCATTATACCCAAGAAGTGCACTTACTAGGAAAATTTACCGAAAACACAATCATCACATTTTCTGACAGTTGCGTGCATACCTAAAGTTGTCACGAAAAAAGAGGCGACGTCATTCTAGATTTCCAATGCACTATGACAGCGTCCTCATAGTAGAACCTCTCTGAAGTTTCAAAGTAACTGAAAACACAACCCCACCATGCTACCACCCACTCCACCACTCTCTCTTCCGGTCACAGAGGGCAGAGGAGAAAACACAACTACTTCGTCCCCCCAAAAACCCCGTTGCAGCTTCTTTTCCCCACTACCTTTCACTAACCTATCTCTCCAGAACAAACGCGAGAGAGCAGAGGAGAGCCATGGCGGATGCACCTTTGTACAGGTAGCGTCGTAGGTACACCAGGGAGCTACACGACGTTAACCTCCACAGCAACCACAAGCTCCATGTCGTTTGCACAAGAAAGGGTCAAGAAGTGGACAAGATGTTGTCCATGCTTAGGAGGAAGCTCGGCGGAATGCCCGTCAAACTAGGCGTCGTTGATGTCGAGTACACGCACTACGTGAAGCCACAATGGGCAGCAGTGCTCCAGCTATGCGTAGAAAAAGAATGCCTTATCTACCACATCTCTGCAGCTAAAAGACAGGTGAGAATAATTATCAATATGTACTATTGCTTGTCAATAATGATTTTAAATTTTATTCATTGCAAATGCCATTATATAAACTTTGGTTCTCATTTAAAAAAAGCATCACATAGGAATTCATTGACAGTTTTCTTCTGGCTCCATGTAACTCATGTGTTCAATTCTCGAATTAGATGATCTAGCGATCCACACAGTTTTATTTAGTTTTACCAAATACAAATTATCTGCCAGAACAGTACAAAACTGCACCGTTACTATCTAAAACATGTATGGAATTCAATTCAAGACAACAAACATGCACAAACATGCATTGTTTATGGAATCTGTTATGAGATTTACTAGTTATGTTGTACAAGGTATTAGCAGCTACTCACTGCAACTGATTGAGGGATTTATATTGCACTTCAGTTATAGAAAAAATCAAAAAACATTGGTGGTTCTAAAAACTAACTGGTACTGTCTCACTATATTCAGTCTATACAAACATCTTGCAGGCCAATGGAACTAGACAAATTCCTCATGAATGATGAATACACCTTCGCTGGATTCGCCATTGAAGGAGACAAAAACAAGTTGAAGTTATTTGGCTTGGAGATCAACTTTAGCAACTACATTGATATTCAGGTGGAATGGAGAGACCCATACAAAAAAAGAAGTTTGACTCTTTGGCTGATGTTGCCGGTAGGCTTATCGACATTCACTACCATGACATTAAGAACAAAATCCACTGCAAGGAGGACCATACTCTATGGGGGGCTTGCCGACTGCCGGACAAGCTTATCAAGTATGCAACAATAGATGCATTTGCAACCTACGAGTCATGGAGAATCATCTACGATGTCATAATGGGACTAGACAGGGCAAAAAGAGAAAATGAAGTGAAGAAGAAGAACAAGGTTGTAATCCCAAACATCAACTAGAAATGAACAGGGCTATGTTTAGTTTCATTTTACTTTAGTGGTTGTGTTGTTCCTTGTTTCCTGTCTGCTAGGTTTTGCTTATGTCCATTGCTTCATATCGAAAGTTTCTTTGTAAAAAAATGTCATTGCACTTGGTAATGATTGTTGAGTTTGTTTTACAACAAGTATCTAGACAACTTTGAAAAATCTGATGTGTGATACAAACATACTACAGACATACAAAACATATTCAAAAACAACATTAAACAAAACAATTAAGTACTCTGACTACAACTCATACCTAAAAAAGATGAATGCAGTTCACAATGATAAACATAAGTAGTACCCATGTGTCCACATGCAGTCCACAAGAGAAATTATTGAAAAACATCATTAATATTAATATTTCTAAAAAATTATAATCCGCAGACCATTCTAAACAAAGGTGAATGCAGTTCATCAAAGTAATATCGGGCAGTTCACAATGTGTGTACGTAAAGTGCAGTACATGCTTAAATGAAGCACAAGAGGGGCTACTGCCACATCCGTGCAGTGCACAACACATAGACTTAGTATACGCAGTGCAGTGCGCAACATTGGTACAAGTAGTACAAATGACATCATTTGTACTACCACGAATACATGTACTTCAAAAGAAAAATGCTTGAAATACGAAAAAATTGACCACCCAGGTGCAGCCAGGCCCCAACCAGTCTCATAGTAGGTCTGCGCCCAGAGTAGGCAAGTCCGTTCTGAGCCACGGTGCATGGGGCTGGGCACACATGGGCTCACAAGTCAGGCAGGATAGAGGAGCGAGCGCCATGTATAAGCGCCCAAATAAGTAACAAGAGGAGTTCGATACGGCTGCCTCGCCATGGCATATAAACAAGTCGGGCGCGCTCTCCGTGGGCGAGGTGGGACTAAACATTACCGCTCAAACACAGCATGAGGGCAAACCACCCGTACAGGCGTACTTTGGTCGAATCCGTCTTATTCCCCAAAGGACCCAACACATTCTCACAGCCCAAAACCAAGAAGCCCCACGATGCACAACTAGAACGCAACTCCAGTTCCCTCACACCTAAAAAGAATGCAGTCCGCTGTGCAGTTCGGTATGGGAAGAAAGATGTGCTGTCAATTAAGCATTGCAGTTCGCTTAGACGATTGTTTTTTCCAAGTAACCACAAACACTACCACTTGGCAGGTGCCACGACAAACTAAAACGATGAGCGCACGTCCACGACCCACACTACCATGGCTAGCCCGCGTCGTACCGCCTCCTCCACTTGGCGATTGTTTTTCCTTGGCTACCACGGTACAACCCCCAGTCACACCCTGGCTTGGTTGACAGGCGCATGGCAGCGCCAGGGAAAGCCGCGGCGCTACCTGCTCCAGCTTGTTCCAGGCTCGGCCTCACAGGAGGGTGGGGAGGGGGGTAACGCTAACGCACGCAGTGTGTTTGGTTGACACGCGCAGTGTGGATATTCTCTTTTCCAAACCCTAGCACACACAAAACCCCAGAGCCACACCCCTAAGATATACATGGGCGACGGGGTGTGATGGACTTGCCTCCGCATGTGGCGCCGTGGCACGCCACGTCGCCGCCTGCTCCGGCATGTTCTAGGCTCGACCTCGCTGGAGGGTGGGGAGGAAGGGTCACGACCCGCTCCCCACCCCCTGCTCGGCCTCATGCCAATGCACACAATGCGCTTGGTTGACAGGCACAGTGCGTCTATTCTGTTTTACAACCCCTAGCACGCACACAACCCTAGAGCCACACCCCTAAGATAGACAGGGCGCGACAGGGTGTGACGGGCTCGCCTCCGCATGCGGCGCCGCGGCACGCCGCATCGCCGCCTGCTCCGGCTCGTTCCAGGCTCGGCTTCGCAGGGGGCGGGGAGGGGGTTGTGAGCCCCCTCCCCACCCCTGCTCGCCCTCACGCTAATACATGCAGTGCGCTTGGTTGACAGGTGTAGTGCGACTATAATGTTTTTCCAAACCCTAGGACGCACACAACCCTAGAGCCACACCCGTAAGATTGACAGGGGGCGACTGGGTGTGAAGGACTCGCCTCCGCTTCCAATGCCACGACACACCGTGTCGCCGCCTGCTCCGGCTCGTTCCAGGCTTGGCCTTGCAAGGGGGTAGGGAGTGGGGTCATGTCACGCCCCCCTCCCCACCCCCTGCCCAGCCTCGTGCTAACACATGTAGTGCACTTGGTTGATAGGCGTAGTGCGACTATTCTGTTTTTCCAAACCCTAGGACG
>NC_057809.1:308206472-308211918 GCF_018294505.1 Triticum aestivum
GGGGGGTTACGACTCCCCCTCCCCACCCCCTACTAAGCCTCACGCTAATGCATGAAGTGCACTTCGTTGACAGGCGCAATGCGGCTATTCGGTTTTTCAAAACCCTAGGACGCACGCAATCCCAGAGCCACATCCCTAAGATAGATAGGGGGCGACGGGGTGTGACAGACTAGCCTACGCATGCGGCGCCGTGACAAGCCGCGTCCCTGTCTGCTCCGGCTCATTCCAGGCTCGGCCTCGCAGGGGGGTGGGGAGGGGGTCACAAGCCCCCTCCCCACCCCCTGCTCGTCCTCATGATAACGCATGCAGTGGGCTTGGTTGACAGGCGCAATGCAGCTATTGTTCTTCCGAAACCCTAGCACGCACACAACCCCGAGAGTGACACCCCTAAGATAGATAGGGGCGCTGGGGCCTGACGACCCCACAGAGCCTGATTTTTTTAAAAAGAGGAAAGTTATGCTGAAGAAAGAACTTAGCCATGATGCAGTTTAGTTATACACATGAATGCAGTGCCATTCTGCAAAAAAGTTTTTGTACAGATGGAAAAAACAGGTGAAAAAAACAAACACCTACGAAAAATGGTGCAGGAGAAAAAAACAAAAAAAAACACGTGAGAACATATATATATATACTGTATTATTTATATAAAATAAAACACACACAAGTTCGTCCATATACACTGCTGCAAAAAGTAGATGATACACAAGAACAGAAAAAATAGTCTTTTCATACATTATCTACCTTCGACAGCACACAGTACACAACATGAACCCTAGTTCTTGTCCATACACAAGCTTTTAACCAGAAAAATATGCCAAATGACTGTTACTATGACTGCGATAGGGAAGTAAGCCCGAGGCTTGCAATCAGATCTCGTAGCTCAGGCGGCATGTCTTCATAATACGACACGTTCAAAGGATTGAACAACAGCTAGAAAATGTGTCGCCTTCCAATCTTCAACAGCAGGCTAAAAAAATTAAAAAAATGCAGACCGGTGATTAAAAAAAGGTTGTCGTAAGAACAAAAAGTGAAAAAATCAAAAAATAAAAGCAGTAACCAAAAAGAAGAAACAGAGAAGGTATTACATCAGATTTGACAATTTTGTCGATAAGACATTGGCTGTCATACAACTGCGTCAACCTCAGAACATAGATTCCTCACTTATTTGTTCCCTGCCTAGCATGGCCGGGTAAGAGGGCTTCTTTGCCTATTTAACCCAGTAAGGGTGGTTCTTAGATTTATACAACTTTTCACCATAAATCGCCTTCAGCAGTTGAGTCATCCTCCTCATCTGACAAAAAGGCAGCACAAAAGTAAAGAACACACGTCACAGATAAATAACTATTAGACAAACCGAAAAATACAAAGTTCTTCTCAATGTCTAGATAGTCTCTCTTTTAAATGCGCGTGAGGTCATTTACTTTATCACTCTTTTACGCAGATTGGGCGTGTGTGAGAAAATGCAGTTCTGTGACACATATGTTGCAGTGCACTATATTAACAAGTGTGGTGCTATGTGTACTAACAATGCCTGTGCAGTTAAAAAATATGAAGTAGGAGAAACACAAAAAAGCTTTGCACTTGGCTAAAAAAAGTGACATGCCACTTCAGTGCAATCTGAGCGGTAGTCAGTCATGCGCCACTTAGTCATGAAATCAGGATGGCCGGTGTACTTCCTAGTGTCATGGATATCAATCGTCCGACGATGCTGGTTCATCGTGTATAAGGAATAATGATCATCCTTGGAGCGCGACATCATAATCTGTCACATAAAAAAATGAAAATGAAAGTTCATTCGACACATAGCACTAGGACCACTGTTCCAAAATAACTATAAAAAGAAATGGAGCAAACAAGAAAAAAATGACAGAAAACAATGGCCTTACCAGTTTTGCGTCCAACTGGTTTTCGTCACCAACAAAAACTTTGAACTCCTTAACAAATGGCTCATGCATAACTGGCAACACATGGTATCCTTCATTATGTTTCTTCACAAAGGTTTCCATTTGAAGAACATGCTGCATAGAAAAAGAACAAAATAGGACATGAAGAAAACAATAAAACATGCATGCATGCATGGACATGAAAAAATCAGTACAAGAAAAAAATGCACCAAAGCAAAAAAACATGACAGCAGACACATTTACCATGATAAATAAAGGTTAAAGTAGCACACGTTCACTAGAATGATAAGCTAAACTCATTTCAGGGTCTTGCTTCCAGCACTACTGCAGGATGTTGCTAACGCAACACAACGATCAGAGACCCTTCAACGAAACTGTGTGCGATGCAATAATCGGAAACGGTGGTGTAAAAACCGTCAAAAGGTGAAAAACGTTTGTGATGGAGGATGCATCAAACACGGTTCAGATTTTAATTGCGCGTGCGATGCAGGGCATACGGTTTAGTTAATTAACTGATTGTGATGAGGAAGAACAAAAGAAATGGGCAAGTAGATATAAGTGTGTGCGACATACAGCATACGGTTCACTCGGATGAACTGTTTCTGATTAGGCAATACAAAAAAACGGTCAGCTAGATCAAGGTGTGTGCGATATAAGGCATGTGGTTCACTCGGATGAACTCTTTGTGTTGAGACAAGAGAACAGAAACGGTACAATATATCAAGATGTGTGTGATACGCAGCAAATAGGTCTGTAATCAGAAATGTGTGCGAAGAGCGATAATAACATAGATGATTGCTGCTCATAAGCCGTATGTGATATGCTTTGTGTACACAACTTCTATTGGCCATCGGGGGACGGGCGGTCATCCGGATACGCCATAAGGATGCGAAGAGGCATCCTATATAAGCAAGGACTAGCTGTTCCACCAGTAGCTCATGTAAGAGAACTCTGAAGTTAAGTGCTCGGGCTGGAGCAGCCATCAGGTGGGTGACTGGATGGGAAGTTGTGTTGATGTTAAATTAACAGATAGGATGGGTCGTATTTGTCCAATTAAATGACTGATACGACCCATCCCCTGAGTTAATTTAACCTCGAGGTCCTTGTTTTTAGAAGATGTTAAAGAAGGTCTACCGCATTACTTTTTGACAATGTGCGATACATCGCATACAGTTGATCCATCCGACCTGTTTGTGATGGAATAAGCCGTGTGTGTTGTGGGCAAACGCTTGCTAGTATTCAACCATTGGCGATTGATGAATTCATCAACGCCGGGTTCCCTAGTGTGGTCCGTGTTCATCTGATCATCATCTACTTCTTGTGCTAGGTCGATGTTCCTTATATGCTAAGTTTCCATTAATTTGATGGTGTTTTATGAACACGCCACCATTTCCTACCATTTCTAAACCTGTATCCCACCACCCAGCGATATTGCACATAAACCTAGGCGGCGCGCGATGCACGGAGGCGACAAGCGCAACCTATAACAAATCCATCTTTTCCAAGCATGCCAAACCACCAAAGCGCTGCCTCTGCTATCAACATCATCTATGAGGAAAACAAGCAGGTGCAACAGCCCGTCGAGGCCGAGGTGCTGTCCAGCAATGCGATGGATGATGCTGTGATGTGCGTCATCACCAGGGTTGAGCAAACCTTTGGCGCATGGCGCTTGAGCGCCACAGATCAAGATAGGCATGTCAGCACCAACAGGCTGCAGCTCGTGGCACAACATGATCGATGTCACGCCGTAGAGCAAGCTAGGTGCGTCCGCGCTGATAGGCTGCGGCTCGCCGCACGGCGAGACCATTGGAGCGCCATAGAGTAAGAGGCATGGCATGCCGCACAGCAAGAGCGGATCCATCGACGCTTTCCTACTGTCGACACAGCATCGCAGCTGGGTACAAATCCCGTCAGTACCCCCATTCCTCGCCAGGAATGGGCAGAGGCCCTCTACGCCGTACTTGCACCAGAGACCGGCCGCGCCTTACTTGCACTGGATGTCCGCCGCGCCGTTCGCATGGTCACGTCGTTCGCCTTGTCTGCGGCACGGTCGATGCCAACGCGCTGGTCGGTAGGCTTGACCGCCTCCTTGGCCCAGGTGTCCACCTGGGCGTAGTAGAGGAACATGGCCGTCGCATCCTCGAGCTGGTGATCTCCGATGAAATAACCAACTTGGAGCTCGAGATCGCGCTCCATATGTACCGTGAGCGTGTCGTCCGCTTGGACGAATGCCTGCACGAGTTCAGGCGGAGCCAAGAGCTACCATAGGCAAGGGCTGCTGGTCATGGTCTCATGGATGCGTTTTATTTTGTTGAGTCGTTTCGACGTGGTTAGCTATGTATTCAAACCAATCATCGTATTGCTATGTTTATTCCCCTGTTTCAATGTGTGTACTCTGTTTTCCGTTCTTATATGTTCGGTTTCAATGTGTGTATATACGCTTTCCATTCTGTATATGTGGATGATAACAGCTAGATTCAAATTAGTATACAAAAACAGATAGAAAATGTAATTCATAATATATATACATATATATATATATATATATATATATACAATTTTATGCATTATACATTACGATACTTAACTACTAGGTACAATGCATAAAATTGAAAACGAACAATACTAAAACTAATAATCCCTCCTGGGCCAGTATTCCGGCAGCCCATCGCCAGCAGCTCCCTGGTGCGCAACATCTTCCTAGTGCGGAGGCAGTACTCTGCCTCCTCCGCCTCACAGCGCTTGACGTACCGCTGTGCCTTTTGCTAGCAGACACGCGTGAACGATCTTGCCATTTCGTTTGGCCCCCACCACTACAAAAAAAGACACATCCGTGACATTTTGGGCCGAACGAATTTTTCTATCATACATATGACACTTCTATGACGATAATTGTGACAAAACCCGATACCATCATAGATGTGGTGGGCTCCTACTTCTATGACAAAAAATCATGACAGAAAATGGGCTTTTCGTCCTGGGCGGGCCAGAGACGCAGCTACATGACATTCTTTGGGCCGTCCATGATGGAAAAAACCGTGGTAGAAGCGAGGGGGAGGAAAATTTCGGGGAGTTCCCGGTTATGGTGGGAGGTCGGGGGCCGACCGATGTGCGTTTCTCTCGTACACGTACGCGCGTGTGTGCGAGGCGTTGGTTCTAACTGAACCCAAGCGAGGCGTTGGGCTCTAACTGAACCCGAGCGATTGCACTGCAGGCTACGCGTTACTGAACCCGAGCGATCGATCGATGGCTGTTAACTGAACCCGATTGAGCGGTTCCTTCGCTACTGCTGCTAACTGAAGACGGTCGATTGGATGAACAGTGAACGTTGTGGGGGGAGGGGGTTGGATGAACAGTGAGCGGTGGCGTTGCCTCTAGATGAACAGGACCCCGTGGTGTGGTGGAGGGCTGGATGAACACTAGATGGTGGAGGGGTGCCCGTGGAGGGGTGGTTGAACATGACCCCATGGTGTGGAGGGCTGGATGAACAGTAGATGGTGGAGGGGTGCCCGTGGAGGGGTGGTTGAACATGACCCCATGGT
>NC_057809.1:308212199-308377565 GCF_018294505.1 Triticum aestivum
GTGTGGAGGGCTGGATGAACAGTAGATGGTGGAGGGGTGCCCGTGGAGGGGTGGTTGAACAGAAGCCGATGGAGTAGCGCGCAGTGGAGAATGGATGAACAGGATCCCGTGGAGGCTAGAGGAGGTCGACGGTAGCCCGTGGAGGCTGGAGGAGGTCGATGGTGGATATGAACAGTATCCCGTGGAGTCCCGTTTTGCGGTACGCCACACCCCTCCCGATGAACAGGACCCCCGTTTCGACCGTAGGAGGTCCGTTTCGTCCGTTTTGCGGTACGCCACACCCCTCCCGATCAACAGGACCCCCGTTTCGACCGTGGAAGGTCCGTTTCCTCCATTTTGTGGTCGCCACACCCCTCCCGATCAATAGGACCCCCGTTTCGACCGTAGGAGGTCCGTTTCCTCCATTTTGCGGTATGCCACACCCCTCCCGATAAACAGGACCCCGTTAGGAGGTCTGTTTCCTCCGTTGTGCGGTATGCCAGGCCTCGTTTCCATCCCCTGTTCTGTCCAAGCCCTCCCGATGAACACGATCACACATTCTGTTCTGACCTAGCCGGTTGGCTCCCACGCGTTCCGTTGCCTCCCGATGAAGACGACGCATTCCGTTGCCTCCCCATGAACACGACACATTTCGTTGCCTCCCCATGAACATGACAACAACGCTGTTTCTCCGTTCCGACCCAGCCATGTACATGAGCCCTGGCCGTACATATGCGCGAGTAGGCGTTCCAGAACCCGCCCGTATGTACACATACATGGCCATATTTTCTTTCTTGCACCCTGGCCGTTGTACGTACGTGTACATGCTACGTGCGCGCCTCTACTACGACACGTACGCGCCTCTACTACGACACGTGCGCGCCTCTACATCCACCAGTGTATATGTACGTACACGTTCGCGACTAGAATGACAATGCTACGTACGCTTCGACCAGGTGGGTCCCGACTATCATGCACTTCCTTGCCAGCGAAGATGTAGCTAGTGGGTCCCAGCTGTCAGGGGGGCAAATCAATTTTTTTTCCCAGACGCACTTCCTTGCATGTGAAGATGTAGCTGGTGGGTCCCAGCAGTCAGGGGGAAACATTTTTTCATGAAATACAGTGCCCGTCCGGTGGGTCCCAGCTGTCAGGTGGAGGAATCATTA
Source organism: Triticum aestivum (assembly GCF_018294505.1). Lineage (NCBI taxonomy): Eukaryota > Viridiplantae > Streptophyta > Magnoliopsida > Poales > Poaceae > Triticum > Triticum aestivum. Next base: position 308,213,345 of record NC_057809.1, read on the forward strand.
TTTTCCACGTAATAAGGAGGCACTTCCTTGCTGCGGCCATGGACCCAACTGTCAGCCTCTCCACGTACAGTCCACATCCGATGGAAGTCATTCCTTGACCATGTTGACCACACCGCGCCGAGAGCACCAGGGCGGTGGACGACGGCGAGGCCTAGGAAGCGGACGACGGGGAGCTGTGGAAGACGCGGCAGTGGAAGCCCTCGCGGAGAGGAGTACGAGGGTTCACGTGTTCGGCTGCGGTGTGAGGCTGCCGTCGCCACAGGGCCTGGCCAGCGGTGGGAATAGTAGGGGGTGGTGAGGCCTCGACGGCAGCACAGCCGGCCACGGCAGGCAGGAGCATGTGGCACGACCGGCGCTGCTTTGGGCGGCTGGAGCAAGAAGACCAGAGGTTGAAGAAGCACTACGGCCGTTGGATGGACATCGCACGGTCACTGGAGCTAGAATCGTTCATATTGACTAAAGTTGACAAAGGCCCCCGTCCTAGTCAACTTAGTAGGCCCACAAGTCAGCCTCCCACCATGGTGGGTCCCAGCTAGCAGGGGGAGTATTCATTTTTTTCTGCGAATAAGGAGGCACTTCCGGTGAGTCCGAGCTGACAGCGGGGGGAACGTTTTTTTCGCGAAATACGCTGGCACGTCCGGTGGGTCCCAGCAGTCATGGGGAAACGTTTTTTTCGCGAAATAAGGTGGCCCGTCCGGTGGGTCCCTGCTGTCAGGTGGAGGAATAAATATTTTGCGCGTAATAAAGAGGCACTTCCTTGCAGCCGCCTGGACCCAGCTGTCAGCCTCTCCACGTACAGTACTCTTCTGATGGAAGTCGGTCATCGACCACGTTAACTATGCCGCGCCGAGAGCACCAGGGCGATGGTCTAGACGACGGTGAGGCCTAGGAAGGGGACGATGTGGAGTCGGGGAAGACGCAACAGTGGAAGCCCGCGCGGAGAGGAGTACGAGGGTTCACTGGTTCGGCTACGGTGTGAGGCTGCCGTCGCCGCAGAATAACAGGGGGTGTGGGTGAGTAGAGGGATGGCCTGGCCAGCGATGGGAGTAGTACGGGGCGGTGAGGCCTCCACGGCATCACAACCGGCCACAGGAGGCAGGAGCACGCGACACGACTGGCGCTGCTTTGGGCGGCTGGAGCAAGAAGACCAGAGGTTGAAGAAGCACTACGACAGTTGGAAGGACATCGTACGATCACTGCAGCTAGAATCGTTTATATTGACTAGGTTAACAAAGCCCTTGGTACGCGTCAACTTAGTAGGCCCACAGCTTGGATTTGGCAGGGAACATATAGTTCATTTGCGATTTGTAAGAATGTACAACGCCTTTTTTAATTCTAATGGAATTTACTACAGCCCATTTACAGTTTGTTAAAAGTACAGCCGAACTTCTAGCTAGGACAACGATTAATAATTTCAAACAACCGCTCAAAACAGAATTCAAAAAAAAAATTCCCACATTTTGATGGGATCCAAAATATTTTTATCCGAAATTTCTAGTCAGGTTAAATATAATTTCAAAATAAAGTTGTATTACGTTAAATTCCAACGAAATATTGCACGCGCAACAATTAATGAAATTAAAATTATCAAATTCCAAAAATAATAAAATTTTCAAACTAATTACGTGTTTGGTGCATAGTAACTGTCCATTTATTATAATCACATCCCATTTATTATTTCTTAAAGTCCATTTTCTTGTTAAGCCTGATGCATACCTCCTAGGAAAGTTTGCAGCCCAACGGGGCGGAGAATAACAAGTTAACCCAGATATTGTGTACAACTGTCGGCCCGGTTGCATTGCTGATGTTGTAAAAGAAGGCCTGTGTAGTACAGTACAACCTAACATGGTTACTCAGCCCACATTCAGCGGCGCCGGAAAGGCCCAAACAAGGCTTCTGTACAACTTTTTGAAGTCACTGAGCTCAATTAATAACTTAAGAAAAAAGTTAGATTATAGTGGAACCTAATTAAAAGCTATCACGAGCAAATAAATCATTCAACGGGTCCCACTTGTGCTTGTGCGTGTGCGCGTGTGTGTGTGCGTGTGTGTGTGTGTGTGGGAGAGAGAGAGACCCATCGGTCGATGCTCGTAAATACATCTTTCAGCCATATGCATTGCTGATGCTCAATAAAAACTTATATAGTTGACACAATCATATAGAACATCATAGCACACTGAACTTGCATACAAAAATTTCACGCAGGCGGCACAATCAGGATGGAAGCCGTGTATCGCTATGGGAAGGGCTATGTTGAAACCAATGAAGTCGTACATAACAGTTCATCGTCTTTATCAATGATGGGGAAATATCTTGAATGTTGTGCAAAGAAAACAGACAGACAGCACAATAAGTTTTGCTAGCACATTAAGTTGATGTACAACCCTTTCTAAAAAAAGTTCAGGTACAAAATTAGAACAGGTCACAATCAAATGTACTGGAATATCAGTGCTTCACACCCATAGCTCGGATTTAACTAGTATCTGACAAGATTCAGTTGTTACCTCAAATTAGAGCACATCCAGGCAGCCAGCCCTGCCTCTTCTCCCAAACAAGCAGTGGCCTCCGCCGCGCGATGGAGTAGGCCATGTGGCATCCATCGTTCCGAGCAACACAAGGAAAGTCTGACCTTGACTCCTGTAATGGACGTCGTTGATGGATCCTGGCACCAGCGGCGGCGGCAGGACTTCGATTGATGGATTGACCACTTCTTCGACATGCACGAACACTCGATGCAGGTACATCCCTAACGTGGTCCGCGGCGGCCTTGGTGGCGACGAATAGTACAACCCCGGTTCATGCACCAGTATCTCAACACCAATCACCTTCGGTATGGTGGACGGCTTCTTCATCCATGCCATAACCGTCAGAGCCTAGCTATCTGGAGGAACAAACAAACTTACGAGCTCACCTCCAAGGTCGTTGATAAGCTCGTTCATGGACTCGTTGTTCCAAGCAGGTCGAGGCATGCCGTGGAAGGTAAGCTTTGTTAAAAACTCAAGCTCAGAGGGCACCGAGCCCCATCCTGGGTGCCACCGATCAAAGCTCACCAGCGCGCCATCGCAGAACAAACGCCGGGAAGATTCGAACACATGACTACAGTCGAAATTTGTCCAGAACCTAACGAAGAAATCAGCCGGTGGCGGACAGACTTCGACGAGCAAGTCACTTATTTGGATGTCGTGCGCAATGCCAAGAGCTTTGACAAGGTCGTACGGCGAGACGGGAGGCCGGTCGCCGTTGATGGTTACCATCAGCACTTTGCCGGCAAACTGGTCGTCAAGCGCCGCCATGCCACTATGGAGCGACAGCACGCAGCGACCGAAGGCAGGAGGGACCTTAGGATCTCCGGCTCGGAGAAACGCGTTGACCGGTGACATGATAGTGCGCTTGAGTACAGGGAGTACAGGAGGGGGATTTGGGGGAACTGGAGTAGGAATCAAGATTCCGGAGGTGGGGGATGGGCGGGAGATTGGGGATGAAAAGGTAGCATGAATTTCGAGCACGCGCCAATATGCTCTCGGCGTGCAAGCGCACGAAAACACCGGTGGCGCCACATGTCGGCCTAAGAGTCCTTATTCTTTCTTTTTTGGAGAGCCCTGCCTTTTTTTCAGGATCTTTTGAGAGCCCGGCCTGAGAGTCATAATTGACCTGTTTGGCATTGCGTTACTACTCGGCCCATATTCAACGACACCTCACTAGCCCAAACAAGTGTACATCATCGAAAAGACACTGAGCTCAAATTATATAACTTGAAAAAAGGAGATATACTCTGAACACTGGAGAATGGTGATGCCCTCATTTAGCCCACCAGTAGTTCGACACAATAAACAGTTCGAAACAATGATGTATACAACATTCAAACACTGACTAGTTACTACTACTGACATAAACATCAAGACATGATAGTTCATAAGAAGTCTTGCTACACCACCAAAACGCACCCATCTGCAGCGCTCAGACTCTCGTGATCCAGACGAGAATGATATTCTAAACAGAAGCAACTATTACATAGTAAGAGTGACATAGACGAGGATGACCAAATGACAAGGAATATGCATAACAAAAGAAAGAACTACCCATCCAGAACCAGCAGCAAAGATAACAAAGTCATTCGAAGAGATGATCGAACACCATCATAATTTGCAGCCCCGCTTCAGCGACCAGTGATCCGGAGACACCAGTACTCCACCCTTTCGATGCAACAGCCCAATTACCTATCAACCTGAAGGCTTGAACCACATCACTGCCTATTGTAATTGAGACATCCAAGGATCAAAGTTAATCCGGATGCCTTTGTCATTCTCACCTTCTTTTGGCTGCAGGCTGTATCGTTGACAATCAGGGGAGTTTGCTCCCGAACTCCCAGGGCTCGCCGTGTAGACACAGTTTTCCGTAGCAAACAGAGCCTCTCTGCCATCAAGGTCCTTCCCAACAGTGATCTCCTGGTTAATCGGATAATTGAGTCCGAGAAATAGAGAGTGTGAACCAAGGCTGTTTACTCGCCTCCAACTAAAAACTCCTAAAGGCCCCAACAAGCTAGTATCCTACTCATAGAGGTAACAGCCACTGTCCGGATACTCACATATTACATGGTGCTTGTATACAGTGGGGTTTTTGCAATGTAACTTTTCCGGCTCATGTGTCCGAATGATCATCAGTCTTTTGTTGTCGTCTGATCGAGCGAGGAACCAGTTGTGCTTCCCTGTTTTTGGCAAAGGTGGTGTGATTACAAAGGGCAGTAACTGTAGGGACACTACATCATATCAAAAAGGACAGACATTGTTAATGTAAGATCAGCATTGTTTAGAGTATGAGTAGGATAATTCAAGAAACAACATTGCATAGCGGGAATAGGTCTCCCGTGCTAGCATGCATGTTCACTTCATCGTTCAGGTATCATCCATATTGTGAGCAGAACCAAATTCTCATGCATGCCCAATCAACACCCTGCCGCGATGCATGTAGTGGTCATTCTGGTGCATCAAGGATGGCATGCAGATCGGTCCACACTTGAGAAGAGGAAAAATGGAAAGGTAGAACGCGACAGCAGAGAAAGAGAATGCTGGCTAACGAGGCTGGGAGGGGATCGAGCAGGAAGTTAATGCTCCACGCCTAATGGTTTTGGGAAAACCTGATTTACATAGGGTGACTTATACTCACCTAAACGGAGGGAGTATTCCTTAACTAGAGAATGTTGTGTCTCCCACTCATGCGCTCAAAAAAAAACTACGACACATTTTTTATCTGTTTGCATATGTCCCACCTATCAGGAAGGATGGGCACGTACACGAACAGGTATGAATCATCAGTCTATCCGCATAGCCTTTTCGTTTAGTCTACCTAGCCGTCTAATCAACTGCCTGCACGCCACTTCTCCCATTTACTTCTCCATCGGGAACCGATTCTTCTCGGCTTCTTCACCTCCCCTTCATCCTCATTTGCATCCAAACCCCACTGCATTCACATTGTTTAAACCTCTTTAAATAGTCATCTACTACTTCAGTTAGACTAGCCATCTAATCCTAATTCTCCAAACCATAGCCCTCCGTTCCAGCGGTTCTAAATGGCGAAAGAGATCGAGATGCAAGTTTTTAGCGTCCAACATGTCCTCGTCGAAGGCTCGATGCGCATAGTTGCCACCGTCACCGTCCACCCAAGGGTTGTTCGGTAGTGGATCAACAATGTATCCAACTCCCTCGAAAAGGTAGAGATGAGGGTCATCGGTCTCGACACAGAGTACAGGGAGCGTGCCCCTGGGAAGATCCAGCGTGCCGCCGTCCTTCAGCTGTGCCTCCAAGACGATGTTTTGGTGTACCACATCATACACTCGCCCTCCATACCAGGTGAGCTTCATGATTTATTGTCTCGGGAGGACGTATACTTCTGTGGGGCAGCCATCGAAGGGGACAAACAGAAGTTGGAGCTGTACAACCTTGATTTGAAAAGCATCGCTAACCTACAAACCAGAATCAAAATTCCTGTAGAAGATTGTGATAAACAGACACCATCCCTATTCGACGTAGAAAATTTTGTGCTCGGTACAAATCTTCAGAAGGGTGACGAGACGGTGGAATTAAGGTCGTCTTGATGGGAGAATTATCCCTTGACGTACGAGCGGATAAAATATGCTGCCCTCGGTGCCCGTATGATTTTCGAGATAGCTGCAAGGTCCAAAGAGCTTGTTGTGAAGCCGTCTCCCACAAAGAACGAGAACAAGAACAAGAAGAAGAAGAAGAAGAAGAAGAAGAAGAAGAAGAAGAAGAAGAAGAAGAAGAAGAAGAAGAAGAAGAAGAAGAAGAAGAAGAAGAAGAAGAAGAAGAAGAAGAAGAAGAAGAAAAGGCTGCACCAGCAGGAGGGCATTATGTATGGATGAATTATTTCCTCTCTTGTAAAAAAGTTATTCCCTCTCGGTGTATATTGATATAGATGGACTATTTCGATGGTGTGCATGTCTTTGGAACAAAGTAGTAGCGTGGGTCCGCTTGACTATAAGGAACTATTTATGCGCATATATAGCTTTCTCTGCTACTCCTTCCAGTGATCGGTATGCAGTGCATGTGTCCGTAGACATGACAGCCTGTCCATGGAAGTTCAACTACAGCGACCATCACATTTCATCTCGCGATTCCCAGGACGCCTCTCCAACCCACGGCACCACGCCCCACGACGTGCGCCTCACCCCTCTCGGCCGCACCGCCCCTCTTGCTTTGTGTCATGACATGTGGGCCACCTAAAATGCAGCGAGCATCAAGTTTCTACCACAGCCACCCGCGATTCCCACGACACCGCTTGAACCCATGAAACCACACGTCCCCCGACCTGCGGCTCACCCCTCTTGGCCCCACTGCCCCTCTGCCTACGGGAGCATTACATGTGGACCAGTCACCTATCGAGTCCACATGTTATTGACTCAAAGGTAGGTGTAGTAAGGCGCTGAAGCTCAGTCCCGATGGCCTTGAGAGGGAAATGTAACTCCTGCGCCAGGGCTTGAGGTGCTCCCGCAGCACGAACTCGTGCCAAACTAGAGATTTGTTTCTTTACTATACATGCACGCAACGATTTAATGGACATTGTAATCTCAACATGTGATGGGGAGCTCTAAATTTGAATTTGAAACTTATAAAACGAAAAGATTCAAAACAAATAAACTGGGAGAGAGGGAGTATATCGTAGGATGTGTCCCATACAAAATAAGTCCCCTGGTTTGTCACCGCGAAGATGCGGTTAGAAAGGAGCACAGCGTCTTCCTACTCGTACGGCAACAAATCGGCCGCAGACAGCATGGTCCGCCTTTGACCGCCATGTGCAAGGTTCGTGCTATCTTATTCAATCTCACCGTGGTTCCATCGTACCAATTCATGCGGTGGCCCGTTGCATGGCTGATCCCAATGTTGGACAAAGGTTCTACGGGAACGGTGTCACCGTTGTAAATGTTGTGCAAATTGATGTTGGTACCCTCCCGTACATATGCAAGCCAATCTCCACTCGCACCGAGCCTAACCTGTGAAACAGTGGGCAGGGGGAGAATTAGGAAATGGACACGGAAGTAGTCTTTAGAATGCATTTACTACGTGATCAAACTCATCTTACCTGCTCATCGGAGGAAATCCGAGTGCCCCTCAACGTCGGCATCTCAAGGGGCGTCAACTTGCAACTACGGCCACGCCGCGCTGGAGAGACCCCCAAGGAAACATCCTCGTGCGTTCCATGGAACATCAAGATGCATTTGTATGAGTAGTTTATCTTGTGAGAGAAAAGGATGAACGAGGGAAGGCCTCTAGAGATAGAGATGGACACTACTACTACCAATGTGCTGGCCCGTGCGTTGCAATGGATCCAAAGTAGTAGAATAATACTTGTTCACGTGCTTGAAATATAAACACTCTAGTTTTGATATACATGTGTCAGCAGACATGACAGCTTGTCCATGGAAGTTGAACCACGACGACCATCACGTTTCTTGTTTCTACCACTGCCACACCCACACGCGATTCCCACGACGCCGCTCCAACCCACGGCACGACGTCCCCCGACGTGGACATGGATCCTCTGACGTGGCTATCACTGCCTTGCCCTGCCTTTCCTTCGCTGACAGGTGGGACCCACGCTTATGGGTCCCACATGTCAGTGACAGAATGGTAGGATTGTTCGCGTCAGGGGATCCTCATCCCCCCGACGTGCCCCTCATCCCTCTCGGCCCCACCGCTCCTCTGCCTTTGTGTGCATGACATGCGGGCCAGCTGAACTGCGGCGACCATCAACTTTCTACCACAGACACACCCGATTGGACGCGGTTTGCCTGCTCCGCTGCTGTGCTCCGATCCGTACTCCCGCACCATCGAATTTTCATCCAGCGGCTGTGACACATTTCGTCCCGGGCATCAATCCTCAGCTGGAGTACTTATGTACTACAGGTAGTACCCGCCGGTGTGGCCATCTACGCCTCGTAACGCCCCGACGCCCAGCTGTGGCACCCTCGCCACGGCCACGCCACCACCGGCCGGTTCATCTCGAACGAGTGAGTCGCGAACCACGCCACCACCATGAGAATGACATGTGGGCCAGCCGCATTTAAGGTCCGCATGTCATTGACTCATAGGCCGGGCACTAAGCCACTGAAGTTCGGTCCCGTGGGCCCCGAGAGGGAAATGTAACTCCTGCGGCAGGCCTTGTGGTGCTCCCGCAGTACGAGCTCGTGCCAAAACTGGAATTTGTTTCTTACTACTACCAACTAGTACTAGTAAGGTACACGTGCATTGCACGCATGAGATTCTGGTGGTTTGTGCATTATGCTTCTACATGTGGAGCTTTCTGGATTCTAACATGTGGCAAAATCTGGTGGAATGTAAGGTTAGGCAAGTTTGATTAACTTAGGTGAGTGTTTGGTTCAAGCCACACCTTAGGCAAGCCACACTAAGGCCCCACATGACATACACACAAAAAATGTGGCAAGATTCCCTTAGGCTTGCCAACTTGTGGCTCTCATTTTGAAGAACTAATAACTTTGCCTAAGCTTAGTTGTGGCAAAGTTAGTCATGAATTAAGTTCAACCATGGAGTCTTCTAGATTATACATGTGGCAGAATCTGGTGGATGATATCCAACGGCCAGTAGTGCTCGGATTTGCCATCTTTGTACCGTCGGATTGGCTTCATCCAACGACCAACTTTCAAAGTTTTTCACACACTATATAGGGGGTATAGATATAGATGTGCCGGTCCGTTGCAATGGATCCAAAGTATATCTATTTAGTGGAGTGCACTCTAAACACATTATCTATTTATTTTTCTCTAACCTTCCGTAGCCATGCAACCAAGCCACATAAGCTTCATGGGTGCCCCCCACATCATATTATTCATACTACGTTGATTGAAAAAAAGATAAATCACCCAAAACAAGATCTTCCCGTTTTTTGTTCCTACGATGTTGTGCCGTGCACGTACCTACTAGTTGTATAGTGGTAGTACTAGTAATATAGTATTAGGAGTACAAACTTGGTACTAGTAGGAGTAGTACTAGTACGGAATGCTCCTACTCTATCAACGAGCCCCGTCTGACACCAAATTTCTTGGCTTCCGTGCTACAGCTAGATCTTCCCCTCGTTTCTGTTTTCCAACCCGGCGGCGGGCGGGGTGTCGGTTTGCTCAACGGCGGTCCCACATGAAAGTGAAAATGCTAGGCAACACGCCTTCCCTAAGCTATGTGTCGTGCCGGACGGGCCGTGTTGTACTCCCGATTCCCGGGCGTGTGGGGGTGCGACGCGAACGCGGCAGGCCTTTTCCTTTTACTAGCAATGTGCCCGTGCGTTGCGACGGATCCAAAGTAGTAGAATAGTAGTATTTGTTCACAAACTTGAAAGAAATCACTATTGTTTTGATATACTCCTAATATATTACTCCCTCCGTACCTAAATATTTGTCTTTTTTGAGATTTCAAATGGACTATCACATACGGATTATATAGACATATTCTAGTGTTTCTAGCAAGATGCCCGCGCGTTGCACGAAGTTGATGGAAAAGGTAAGCACAACTTATAAATTGACGGATGGAGTACTAGTTACAGTGATGCATATAATTAAGCAAAGGGATCGCACATGTCGGTATTGACTGGAACGAGAATGCAACAGCACAATAAGAATTAAGGCCACGATGATGCGATCGCAGTGGTGGTTACAGAAGGCAAGAAGAAAGATGGATCCACGAACGTACGACCTCCTCCTCCTCAACTTAGTGCGCCGGGCCACCGACCGGCGGCTAAGGAGCGGCGGCTTTTGTGGCGAGGTCGAGGTGCTTCTCAGCAAAGGCATCCAAGGCTTCCAGCCGGTTGAGGAAGGCCAACGTCGTAGCGTCCTCACTGGCCTTGTAGATACCTATGTACACGATTTGCTCGTACACGTGGATGTGTAGGTCGACGAATTCTTGCAGGGCGAGGCGCCTCGCGGCGAGCGCGACCTCCAGGTGGACATTCTTCGTGGCGTCGGCGGGCAGTCGCAGGGCCACCAGTGCTTGAAAGAGGTTCCGGCCATGGAGGCCGATTAGGGTGGCAGGCAATGAGGAGCCCGGGCGCGCGGGCTGGAGGAGTACGGCGATGTCGTCCGCGAGCTTCTTGAGGACGGTGAACTTGTTGCTGGTGGCAACGATCATCTGGTCCAACTGAGAGTCGTAGTTGGCGTCGACGGCGGCCATCCACCAGCCGGTCTCCAACACCGTCTGGAGACGATCCTCGGCGCCATGCCGCAGGCCGGCGTCGTGGACCATCTGGCGCAGCCGCTGGCCGCTCACGCGCATCGCCGCCATGGGTCTGGAGTGAGCTCTTTTGCGCTTAGTGTAGGTGCTTAGGCAAATGCTTAGGTGCGTACGATGTGGTAGATGCATTGGAATGGAGGGGCGCCTTTATATGAGGGCAATGAGGGCAAACTGCGTTGCATTCACATCGTGCAGCCTCTTTTCCCGGACCTCCTCCCATTACTTCCCTCATGCATTAATTGAAGGAGGATGCATTGGCCGTTCAACATATCGGGAACCGCTACTCCCTCCCTCGTCTGCATTAAAGCCGTATCGGGAACTGCGCCGCCCGCTGTCAAATCGAATACTCCCTCCGTCTAGGTGAGTATTAAGTCATCTTACGAAAACCAAATAGTAAACACATAGGCGTGGTGCATTAACTCTCACGTTGTTTCTTATTTTTTGACATAAATAGAGGAATCAACCAAGAAGAGATGTGGGGCTTGTATGCTTTTAATGACTTGAGACTATCAAACATGACATGCAGTGGTCAGTTCGTTGCACAAGAACAAATACAACCCACGTCAGCACACACGCATCTTATATAGCATCACATCCAATGGCTATAAAAGATGAATGAGACCAAATTATATCTCATCTAGATGAGTTCTAGCAAAACTGTATTAATAATACTTAGTACTCCTGCGCCATGTATCATATATTAGTATCATGTAGTACTTTATTTATTGCCATGTATGACACATAGTACTCAACTCTCTCTCTCTTTCTTCATTTAATTCTATGACACCTCATCAAAATTGCTAAGGCTAGTACCATTACAACCAGCCTTAGCAAATACAAGTACTAAACATTAAGTTCTCTCGTTTTCCTCTCCACCTTGGTCACCTAGACGGAGGGAGTATACTGCGCGGGCTTTTCCTGCGCGGTAGGCGGGGCAGTTCCGCCTAGTCGGTTCGACAGAGACGCGAGAAGACGAGGGAGTAGGCTGCTGCAAACGTAGGGCTGTGTGATTTGACAGCGAGTTACTGCTGGACAGGTGGGGCCCCGTGATTTGACTTGCCATTATCATTTTAACTGCGGCGCTACGACCGGCGTGAGTCTCCCGATTCCTGACCACCTCCATACAGGTGCCTCTCCCAATGCTCCACCATGTAGTAGAGGCTGGCTCTTGCATGAGAGCCCACTTCTCCACTTTTTCCTTGCCTCTCTTTCCTCCACATATGCAAAAATGCCATGTAAAGCGCACTATTGTACTTACTTGCTCCTACAGGTGCTTAAGCTTGCCACATAGGCATAAAGTCTGATGTGGCAAGTTAATCAAGAAGAGAGAGACTAGTTTGGTGACCCAAGGAAGAAACGGTGCTAAGCGCGTGTACCTAGGTGAAAAGACAATTTTGAGTCTATAGCTAATTAAATGAAGCAAACTTAGCAACACCATTTCATTGGAAGAGGTCACTCCTTGGCAAATGCAATAAATACTAGTACTCCCTGTGTCCCATAATATAAGAACGTTTTTGGCACTACACTAGTGTCAAAAACGTTCTTATATTATGGGACGGAGGGAGTACGAAGAAAGAGATAGAGAGAAGTAAAAAAATACACTTATAGCCAACCTTATAGCCAAACCTTGTTGTAGTATGAGTGACTAAGTGATGACTATGTATGACATGCCAACATCAGATAGCCTAACGCACCGTGTTAAATCTCCAAGGGCGCGACCGCACGAGCGACGCGACGGTCGTGGTAGGCGCGACCATGATACGGGCTGCTGGCAGCCCTTGGATCTGAGATCAAACGGTCGCATGCTAAGTTGCTGAAAATTTGCAGAATAACCCTCCAGGATAGGATATTCACCCATAGGTCTAGAATCACGCCATGCAACCGTTCGATCTCAGATCCAAGGGCTCTCGGAAGCCCGTATCATGGGAGAATGGAAAGCCACTACCCTGCCGTTCGCACGCTGGCAGTTCGCTCCTACTCGTCCCCGCACGTCCTTCAATACTACGGCGGTTCGCTCCTAGTCGTCCCGTCCATTCACATTACGGCAGTTCCACTAATCCTAACCCTCCTCCCAAATCCATGGCGTCCCAAATCTCCCCGATCGGCGGTGAGTACAAGGTTAGAACCATCACCGGCGATGAGTTCGACGTCATCTACACCCGTTCTTCCGCGACGGTGAAAGGATGCCTTTCTCGCTTCAGACGCATGTTCGAAGACTCAGATGATGAGTGGGTCGCTGGGCTAGATGTTGAGTACACCACAGTCCTGGGACGAGAGAAGGATCTAAAGGACGAAGAGAGGAAGAAGCCCGCCGTGATCCAGGTTTGCGTGCATGACTTATGCTTGGTCTACCACATATGCCATGCCGACGTTGAGTGCCAGGATTTTAAGGACTTCCTCGAGAGCAACCTAGTCAAATTCGTTACTGTAGACTTTGGTAACGACAAAGAAGTCCTGCGTCGGATAGGCCTCGTTGTAGGCAACACCTTCGACCTCCAGAAGAATCGGCTGGTGTCCTCTCGTCAGCCTTCAATGCTGACCCTGGCAGGAGCCATGGTTCATCCTTCGTACGGTAAACTGGAGAAACCTCCATACACGTTTCATCGTCATGCATGGCAGCGGAATGTACTAGATATAGACCACATCCACTATGCTGCAATGGATGGCTACCTTTGCTTCAATATCTACAAGGGTTGGATGAAGAGCAACAGCCAAGTGTGCGGTTCAAGCAAAGAAGTATCGGCCAAGAGGAAGAGGGACAAGGACGAAGTCGAGGACGTGGACGAGGACTCCGAGTAAGGTGGCAGTGTCGTTGCTCATGGTGGTTCTAATGCAGTGTCTACCGGAATAGTTGCAAAATTTAATTTCAGGTGTGCTTAATTTAATTTGAGGGGTGTGTTGTGCTGAGCCCCCAACAGAACTATGTTATGTTTCTTCTTGTTACTTTAACTCTTCAGTACGTACATACTAGTATTTCTTACATTTCATCTTTTAGTTGGTATAGTACTACCACTTGTTTCTTCACATTATATACGTACAATATATATGGCCAACATCATATAGCCAGCAATTTAGTTGTCAAAGAATTTCAGGGTGCTTAGTTTTGTCAAAGAATTCTAGGGTGCTTAGTTTTATTTGAGGGGTGGGTTGTGCACTTGTGCTGGACACCATTATTGTGACAAGCCTTTTTAATAGTACTATATGCATAATTTGGTGACGAGCGCTCTCTATATGTACCACCTTTTTTTAATTTCAAGTTTTGCTCCATGGCGCAATCCATCGATACTACTACTGTACAAAAAGTGGAGTATATACATTTTTTAAAAGGCTAGAGGGCGGGCAATCTAGCTCGGTCAGTTTCACGAGAGGCGAGGGCCTTTGTGATTTGACGGCTCATTATTGCTATCAAACCGAATAGTACTGCGCCGCCCGCTGCACGCCCGACGCCTCCATTAAACCCGCGTGCAAACCGAGAATCCTACTCCGGCCACATGTCCGTTCATGAGTGGGCCGGAATTAAACGCAACACCGGCCGAACTCCTCCCCTCCGCCCTCAGTTTAAACGAGGCCAGACGCCTTCCAAGCTCCTACTGTCCGCCCTCTATTTACACGAGGCCAGACAGACAGCGGGCAAGAATCGCACCCCTCCGCCGCTCCCCCATATCCTCCTCCACCATTTTCTCCACTCTTATGATGGATTCCGATGAGCCGTTCTCCGGCATATTACCCGGCTGGGTGGCCTGCCGAGCCGTCCGAATACGGGCGAGGCCGCTTGGTGCTTCACCAACCTCGCTTGGCCCGACGGCACCAGTTGCCGCCCCAAGCAGGTGCGTGGTTCAGCAACTCGCCGCTCCAGTTCAGCTCGATGAGGAGTGGCGAGTTGCTCCACGCCGGCATGGCGACGAGCACGCCGGTATGGGCGCCGTCGCTGCCATGTCGTACTGCGCCACCAGTGTCTGCTGTGGCCGCGCCTCCCGTGTCCGTGGGCGCGCCTCCCGTTCCTGCGGCAGCGTCATGCAGGCAGAGACCGAAGCCGGGTGCATGGAGAGCGACGAGTCGGTGGCCAGCTTCTCCATGTCCGCCGCCATCATCAAGGAGAAGTAGAACACGGGAGGCCGCAGCCACTTGGGACCCATGAAGGCCACCGCCGAGGCGACGACCGTGGATTCAGGTGGTTTCTTTGCTGCTTCGTCTCTTCCGAGGACCTTCGTTGACCCCGCAAGTGTCTGACGGACATGAGGAATACAAAGGGATCCGCGGGCGGCCATTTAGAACTAAAATAAGTCTAGATACATCCATTTCTAGGACAAGTATTTCCGGACGGAGGGAGTATTAATTATACAAGAGAGCCGGATTGGCACCTCTTAGTTCATGTAAATGTAATGAAATCCATTATGTTTATATAAAGATCCGACTTTTTTATACGAAATCCTTCATGCTTATATGAAATCAGTTCGTGTTTGCACGAATTTCATCTGGTTGGTTAGAGTTGTAAAAATGTATGCCGCTGGCGTTTGATGTCGTCCTCCGCTTAAGGAAGCGGGAGGAAATTTGCCGGCTGCCGTTGGAGATGCTCTTTATGCTGGAAATAATAGAGTGACATCCAATCCATTTGAGTTAATTGCCTGTATGATTGTCCCTCTATAAAAAGTTAATTGCATGTACAGTGTACACGTGACTTGCAGGGTGGCTACAGCTTCGTACAGAAAGTTAAAAAGAAACAAGTCCATCCTTAATCTTGTATTCTAAGTACTCTGTGGGTTCCACTGTCAGTACAGTAGCGAAAGAAGTATATATTAAATAAGTAGAGTAATATATAATATAAAAATATAAAGTTAAAAGACAGAATTCGAACTCATGTCATCGCGTTGCGAGCATCCGGCGCTAACCAGCCCAGCACATTTTTGTTGTAGACCATGCTGGAGATATATCTCCATGTCTACTCTTATATATACTCCATTCGTTCCTAAATATTTGTCTTTTTCAGATTTCAAATGGACTACCACATACGGATGTGTATGTAGACATATTTTAGAGTGTAGATTCACTCATTTTGCTCCGTATGTCTTTTCAGGAAGGGGTCAGATTTGTCCTTGATTTATTTATGAGGTATCCAGATGGCACTGCACCGCCAAGAAAAGAGGGTAACATCAAAATTATGGACTACTTTTTTGAGTATGTTGGTAAGGTCCGGTCATAGTCACTTGTTGAAATCTCTAAAAAGACAAATACTCCCTCCGTCCGGAAATACTTGTCATCAAAATGGATAAAAGGAAATGTATCTAGACGTATTTTAGTTTTAGATACATCTCTTTTTATCCATTTTGATGACAAGTATTTTCGGACGGAGGGAGTAGAAAACAGAGTTGGTGATGATGGTGTGCGTGCCATCCTGCAATATAGGCCGTCGGATTTATATCTAACGGATAGGAAAGAAACTATGGCAATTTTGCAAAAATATACCCACACGTCTCTCCACGTTCGCAAATAAGGCCTTCCCTCGTTCAACCTTTTCTCTCACAAGATAAACTACTCATACAAATGCATCTTGATGTTCCGTGCAACGCACGGGCAGCTAGCTAATTTCTTTTAAAATAGTTGCTGCGATAATTGGGTTGAAGTGATATATTTTATGTCTGCCCCGAATGATTTCAGATTCACTAGTAGTAACAAAGAAAAGGTTGCCTTGTTAATTAACAGAAAACAGGGTGAAAACTATCACATGAGGCCGGTAAAAACAAGGCACACTGGGTTCAGCGTCATCGTCACTACAGCTGTGCGCGCGCGAGAAGTCTACATATCGAGGGGGCTACCGAGCGAGGCACCGAGACACAATGTTTGAGAGAGAAACCAATTGACAGATTATGATCAGATCGAGTTGTCACCCTTCTGCTGTCATTGTTGGGGGGAGGGAGAGAAAGACGTATCGAGAGTGTGCGTGGTAGGCATAGAGGCACAACTAGCGAGTGTGTGTGTGTGTGTTTGAAAGAGGAGTAGATAGATTATTATCAAGATCGATGTGCCACCCTACTCCTTCGGTGCCGGGTAGTGTGTGTGTGTATGTTTGAGAGAGAAGCCAGTCGATAGATTAGTATCAAGATCGAGGTGTCACCCTACTCCTTCGGTGTTGGGAAGTGTGGGTGTGTGGGGGGGGGGGCAGTGACACCCACATATCTCTACTCTTATAAAAAACAGAGTTGGTGATGATGGTGTTCCTGCCATCCTGCAATATAGGCCATCCCATTTATATCCGATGGATAGGAAGGAAACTATGGCAATTTTGCAAAAAGATACCCACACCCCTCTCCGCATTTGCAAATAAGGCATTCCCTCGTTCATCCTTTTCTCCCACAAGATAAACTTCTCATACAAATGCATCTTGATGTTCCGTGCAACGCATGGGCATCTTGCTAGTAGGGAGAAGGAGTTTGTGTGACACATGTCTAGCTATATTAAGGGATAGTAAGATAGCATATGTGTGAGAGACATTATTATTCTTTGAGACATTAGTGGCTGTGGGTGGGAGGAATTAAAGGGGTGGGCGTGTTAGACATAGAGAGCGTGTGTGTTTCTGTGTGAGAGACTTGTAGGACGGGGTAGAAAGACGAATTTAACCCTGACGGAGGGAGAGAAATACACGAAGTGCGCGTGTGTGATTCCGATGCCCACAGGGAAATGAGATATGTATGCGTGTGAGAGAGATTGCACAATTCATTCACGTATCACTATCTAGCGATCGTGGACGTGCATCGCTTGAACATAAGTCAATATCTACTTCGTATCGTGGCCAAAGGTACAATATCGATTCAACGCTATAAAGATTGGACACTCACATATCACATTTTTTCTATTTAAATAAACCTTTTCAGTTGTGCATGCCAAAGTTACAGTGATGTTTCTTCGAACAACCAATGTAGCTATCATGTACATGCACAATTGTTACTCTTGCATTCAAATTCATTAGTCTTGGATGATTTAAGTTTCTATTTTGAAGTAATATATGTAATATTCATATATGAATTCAACGGGTACGCAATTTATGAAATGGAGGCTATGTAATCATATGAGGTAACACTTTTAAGTAGCTTACTACAATATCCATTTCTTTTTGTGCGCCTCTACACTAACACGTCAATGTATTATGTTTAAAGTAAAAAATCAATGGCACTAAATTATCTATTTACACGAGAAATACATAGGCTGAGCGTTTGATCCCCTTTTTGTGAAGCGCCACTACACCCGTACGGTTGGCCACGCCCATGTGAACGTCCAAGTTATCGGCGCATCATCCCGAGTTATTGTCTTTTTTTCTGGGGTGGACTTCACACCAGTTATTAACTGCTGACGCGTGCCCCGTGTATATAGTATAGCACGACCTTCCCGCTAGCACGGTCCAAAATTAGTTGAAACTAGATACGAACAATCCCGTGGGCGGCAAAATCTCCCGCCTCCTTCTAAAATTTATGCCACCTTAGTCTTTAGCATGCGAAATCCCCCTTTTGTCCTTGGTGCACGGAGACCAACAGTTACTATACCGCCCTCATCTACATGATAGGTCGGGGCTGCTTTGGTAACTTCCGGTTCCACCACTACACGGCACCCCCATTTCCTCCCCCCCCTCCCGCAAAAATGACTAACTCCACAGCACCAGCGCATCTTACATCACGCCGTTCGTATTTCATCGCCCTTTCTCCCCTCCCCTCTCGAAACCCTAGACTGCTCATCCACCAGCGTACCTTAGCCCATTCACTGCCAGCGGCGTCCACCTCACCGGATCTGCTTCTGCGGCTGCATCTACCCCTCCCACCTCCCCTAGAAACAAGTAGACTGCTCATCCACCACTGTACCATAGCCCATTCAGTGCCGGCCTTGTCCACGGCGCCGGATCTTCTTCGCCGATACTCTCGTCAACCGCCGCGCAACTACAGTGGCTCATTCGTACTCCCCACCGGAGACGCTTCGTCCACACCCCCCGGAGCCGCCCCACCGACGCCCCCGTCGATGGCCTCTGATCCTCTTCACCGACACCTTCCCCAACCCTACCAGAGCCGCTTCGCCGACACCTTCCTCAACCCTACCGAAGCCGCTTCGCCGACACCATCGTCAACCCTACTGGAGTAGTTTTGCCTATACCATTCTCAATCCTACCGGGGCCGCTTTGCCAACTCACAAGTCCATGGCCTCAGATCCGCTTCCTCGCACCCTCATCCAACCTACCGGAGCAGCTTCTGACACCCCGTCCACGGCCGCAGATCCGCATCGTCGACACCATCCTTAACCCAACCACCGGAGCAGCTTCTGACGCCCCATCCACGGCCACAGATCCGCATATGTCGACACCATCCTTAACCCAACCACCAGAGTAGCTTCTAATGCCCTGTCCACGGCCGCAGATCTGCATCGTCGACACCATCCTTAACCCAAGCACCAGAGCAGCTTCACCTACGTCCTCGTCCACGTCCACAGATCCGCTTCGCCCACACCATAGTCCACCCTACCAAAGCCGCTCCACAAATACCCTACTCGACGGTTCTAGATCTCCTTACCGGACCTCGATAGCCAGTGCAGCATCATCACCCTCGACGTTTCTAACCTGATTCCCACCGTCTGGAGAGATGCCAAGCACCCGCCACGGCCTAGGTACTTGTCACCTTTAAACCCATCCAGCATCACCTGCCCGATGTACTTCAAATATACTAACCGGTCGCTGTTACCTGTTATGCAGCTGGCAAAAACTATAAGGACGATGTTTCTTCTTGATCTAACAGCTTGGCCAACCAAGATCCTGGACTGAGGCATTGCTATGATCTTGTAAGCGCGTCTCTCTCTCTCTCTTGTATTGTTCTGTGCCTGCCAGCGTGCTTTGCTAGGATTTTCGACCAGTAATCCCTTTGTGCAGACAATGATTTCTACTACTGGCTGCTAAATTAGATATGTAGATGTCATACATGATACTACCTCGTACCTCCGTTCCTAAATATAAGTCTTTCTAGAGATTCCACTATAGGCTACATACGGAGCAAAATGAGTGAATCTACACTCGAAAATGCATCTATATACATCTGTATGTGGTCCATACTGGAATCTCTACAAAGACATATATTTAGGAACAGGGGCAGTACATTACACAAAATCGTAGGTGGCATGTAGGAATTCCAGTGCACTACATTAGGCTCCCTTAGAGTGCCTGCTAGTCCAGCATACAGAGTCATGGCTAGTTTATGGTACGCACACAATCGTTAATTGGTGGTTTAAATATGCGCAAGGGATATGCAATGTAGTATCATGTAGAGATGTCTGAAATTAGCCGTGTCAACTTGCAGATAGGGTTACACAATGAAAAAGTACAAGATGTATGTGGCAATTTCATGGAACATCGCAAAAAAAGGAGAGGCAGCGGTGAGCCTATACAGTGTGCTATGGTACGTCACTCCTCCATTGCAATCATCGTGACATGTTATTTGTATGCCAGTTCTATTAGCCAAGTTTCTTAGGGACAGTTATTACGAGTTATCCTAAGAAAATAAGCACCTGTGAATATAAGCTCCATGTAATAAGCCAACCAGTTCTTTTCATTGCGTTTTCAGCTTATCTTTGGTATGATCAGTGGAAAGTCTAGATTGCATTATATTTTTTTCATTTTGCTGCCCATATGGAAATTAATTTGACTTGCAAACATCACAAATTGAACCCAGTGCAGTAATTAATATGATAGGAAAACAGACCATCACTATTTGCTCAAAATGCAAATACAAAGATACCATCTACTTGGCACAATCTACTTTGGTCAATGTTTTCCATAGAGATCCCATTGCCTAATTTAAACGAAGAACGCATGACCCACATTTAAATGAAGAACAATTATTTATTGAAATTCGATGGTCCAAGTGGCTGGTTATTATCGTATAGCAGCACCACCTGAAAGCATCATATAGCAGCAGCAGCTCATAGCAACTCATCATACAACAGCAGCAGTCTGCAATTCATCATATACCAGCAGCAGCTCATAGCAATTCATCATATAGCAGCAGCAGGAGCAGCTCATAGCAATTCATCATATAGCAGCAGCAGGAGCAGCTCATAGCAATTCATCATATAGCAGCAGCAGGAGCAGCTTGTAGCAACTCATCATATAGCAGCAGGCAGCTCATAGCAATTCATCATATAGCAGCAGCAGCTCATAGCAACTCATCATACAGCAGCAGTAGCTCATAGCAATTCATCATATAGCAGCAGCAGGAGCAGCTCATAGCAATGCATCATATAGCAGCAGCAGAAGCAGCTCATAGCAATTCATCGTATAGTGGATCAGAATGAAAATTTGGCAAAAAATCAGAGGAGATCCTCACCTTGTTGGATGAGCTCATCCTTCAACAGCACCTCAAGGCCATGGCCTGGGAGGAGGGGAGGGGGAATAAGGTGCCTTCTGCCGTAGTGTGGCATCAGCCGTAGTTATGTAGCGCCCGCTGGAGTAGTGCGTCGGACGAACCACAGTGGAGCAGCTGCTGGAGACCATGAGAATGAGGGGTGACGCCAGAGGGAGGAGCAACCAGGGAGATTTGCCCCTACCCGCCGGCCATGTAGCCTAGCTGGACATAGCATCGTCGAGGACCAGGCCAGATGGGACCAGTGGCGACGGCTCGCTGGAGGAACCCTAGTGCTGTAGGCAGGGGATCGAGGTAGAGGGAAAGGGGAGAGGAGATGCAAGCGGGCAGGGCAATGAATGCTTGCATGTTTGTTTTTACTTGAGGGTCAGGTGTGACACGGGCGTCAGCAGTTGCATTTTGAGTGTAATATAGGCAGACAACAGAGTCATTTCACTATTCCCCTTCCCTTCAATTTTTAGTGAGGTTCTACCCGAAACACCCCCCTCCAAAGCGAAATTAGTTAAGCCCAAGCCCATAACTCAAAAATGACTTCTTTACATCTTTTATGGCTTATTTTGACAATATGCCCTGAAAAGGCAGAATCGAACTGGCCCTTAACCTGCAATTCAATTGTGCGTGCAATGATGAATCACTCCTGCCTGCTATCTGTACATTTAGGCATCATCATACATGGCATAACCTAATATATGTGCAATCCATTGTAGAATCTGGAATATGCAATGTTTATGTTAGTTCATATGTTGCACATGATGTTTAAATGCCCCTTAAATCTGGTCAGTCAAGTGATGGTCTTTAAGCCTCCTTCTTTGCTTCTTTTCTTGATATGTAAGATTTTCTCACACATCTGTTCAATTTCTTGTTTGCATCAGCCAACCATTCTAGGACAATTTACTTTGATTACTTGTTGTTCTTGACCTAAGACTCTAACAGAGCTTGTCAACGATTTAAACACTAATGGGCTGCTGTAGTGGGGCCTTGTCTAACTCATAGGTGACATAAAGGTTTGGATGTACACTACAGTAGGCTCTCCAAGAGTACCTGGAGATCCAGTTCGAAGGTATGCCTAGTTTTTACATAGTGTAGACACAGTAAATGCTCATTTCATTGTGTGCAAGTGCAAGAGATGCGGCATGTTTCATTATGTGGTGTTGTTTTGTTATAATCTCATCCTTTTGTGTTCACAGACTGGAAAGTATGCATATTTATCTTCCAAGGAGACGAGTAACTAGTTTGTGTCACCTTGTAGAGGGGGTGCAATGAAGATAAGATTCAGGATTTCCAAGTACAAGATGTTAGGAAGGAGCCTTGCAAGAGAAGCAGGAGCTGCGTTGAGCCTCTTCAACCTGCTAAGGTAAGTCACTGTATGCAACTCAAGAGTTCATTTCCTTGTTTGTTTTAGGCATAGTTAATTTTCTCTTTTCAATTGCTTTATTTGTCCTCAGTTAATGAGATGCCCAAATAATCATGCCTGATATTCGGTACTTGTATCACTATTAGTTGACATAATTAAAGGCCTTACCATTTAATTACTCTGCCGAAGTGTGCCTGAAGCTTTGAAGTCTATTAACCAACTATTATTGCATGAGGCTCACAATCTAGTTTATACTACGCTAATGATTGCATAGTTTTGCCTGCTGTAGTATGTTTGTATGAAGCTGTAACATCCCAAATTTGCAATTTGGAATGTTATACATTAGATCATCATGCATACCATATTTTTTTTCTTGCATTTTGGTTGATCCTAGAAATTTCACGCAACTCAAGGACCTTTGGAGAGAGTTGGGGATTTCGTTATTTTCATATTTGAGAGTTTTCTCGAATTTGAAAAGAGGGTCATTTGATTTATTTATTTCATCTTCAATTATTTTTCCAATATCAAAAATATGAGAGAGGGAATAATATGACTTTCCCAAATTTAGGAAAAAATGAAGATTTAATAAATAGATCAAATTTTTGTTTGCCAGAGTTCTTTTTGCATTTTATTTGGATAGGGAAAAATGCGCGTTTTCGAAAATTGCATTTTAGGTCCGGAGTGAAGTTCATTTTGTTCGGCTCATTTTTAGGAGTCGGGGAAAATTTACTTTAGAATTTTTGGAGCTCGTTTAGATTTTCTTTTCTGTGTTTTTCTGCGTGTGAAAACCGTTTAAAAAAAGAGAGCCTCCCGCCAGGCCAGCCGGGCCAAAGGCCCAGCCAGCCGGCCACCGCCAGCCTCCCGTGTGCCAGGCGCCAGGCGCAGGAGCGCCAGGCCGCCACCGCCTCTTGCTTCTTAACCGAATCCTAGTAGGATTCTTAGTCTCTTTCCTTTGTTTCGTTTTCCTTTTTCCTTTCTTTTTCTTGTCCCCTACCCCAAGTAAATCCCCCCCCTCACCTATATAAATACCCCAACACCCCCCCCTCTAAACCCATCAAATCAAACCCCAAGCCCACCACCGCACCCCACACCCGCGCCGCGCCCCAAGTCGCCACCGCCGCACCTTGCCCATGCCGCCGCCCTACACCGCCGCCGGAGACCTCGCCGGAGGTTTCCCCACGTCTCTTTTCCTCGGATCGTTTTCTTCTAATCGTTCCGATTCTGTTCTTCTCCTCTGTTTCGTTTTCTAGATCGGTTTTTCGTTTCGGTTTTCTTCTCCGAAACCCTAGATCGGATTCGTTTTCTACCCGATTTAGTTGCCTTTGGACCGTTCGCCGGACCGTTCGTCCTAACGAACGTGATCACCGGATTCTTCTAGGTTAACGAACGTCCGTTCGTATAACCGTTCTTCTTTTTCTTCTCGTCGGATTTATTCCGCGATCGCGATCTCAGATCCGATCTTCTTTCTAGTCTTTCTTCTCGCTCGTTTATCCGAATCAGGTGATTCAAGCGCCTGGAGTTTCGTTTCGAAACTGCCGTTCCGTCTAATCAACTTAAACAAGTTTTTTCCCCGGTAAAATTTGACCTAGTTTCAACTTGCTAGAACTGAGTTGTTTTCTTCCGCCGTTTGTTTTCCGTTTCTTTGTTCGGTTCGTTCTTTCTTTGCAACCGGAGTTCTTAAGTTGAACTTTCTGGTTCGATCTCTTGTTCGAGTTTTACCTGTGCATTTGATGAGTACTTATTGTGTGCTTGTTGTTTGTCTGTGATAGATTACCCGGATTGTGCCGCTTGTTACTTCGATTCCCTAGGACTCGCGGATCATCAGCAAGGCAAGTAACACTTTGATCATACCTTTCTACAACCCATGTTTTATTGCATTAGATCAATCCTCACACATTGCATGACTAGGATCTAATTAAATTGTGGGATGGGAAGTAGATGAGGTAGTACCTATCACCTGTATTATTATTATGAAACCTTTGGGAGTTACTTCTACGTTTGCTTATTATGCCATGCTATGCTAGTAGACGTGGATTGGGTGAGTGATATCCATGACAGATGTGAGTTGATAATTTTAATGGTTTATCTAAGGTGGCAACTTAAACACACATCTGGGTGGATTGAGGCACCTGATGTCTATCAGGACTTGCCTGTTTTTTTTTGGACCGCCACCCAGGCTCAAAGGGATCATAAGATCTTTCATGCTAGAAACTTCCGTGTGCAGCCACAAGCCATTATGGGCTTTGGCATAGTTGACTAAGTTGTGCGAACTCTTACGGGGTGGACTAGCAGATGTAGGGGTTGTAGGTGGTACGGTCTACCCCACATGTAAGGTGCTAGCGCTTCTGAAAGACTATGTCTCGATCATTCGTTTCTCAAACACCGTGTAGTGCGAGAAAACAAACGGAGGCGATCGAGTCATGGGGGCAAAAGTGCGCAAACCTCTGTAGAGTGTATAAACTAATCATGATTAGCCGTGTCCCCGGTTATGGACAACTTGAGTATCTAGTACTTGAATATCATGTGAATCTCAACATGTTACGTCTAATTAATGTTGTTGAGTTTTAATTATTTTTAATTGGGATTGAGAATGCTGTCAACCATTCTCGATGTTTCACCACTACCATGATAGTTAAATAAATTTATTCCTTTGCAGTAGGGAAAAACTGGCTTTACGCAAAACTGTAACCATAGAGCTTTCCACCAGCCATATATGCATATAGCATAGCTGTTTCATTCCATTACTCTCTATGTGTTACTTTGCCAGCATATTCCATGTGCTGACCCGTTTTCGGGCTGCAACTTCTCATGTTGCAGACTTTTCAAATGACGAGTAAGGTGTTTTAGGTCGTGGTTCTATACTCAGTGATGTCGTTGGAGTTGATGGACCCATTTATCTTCCAAGTCTTCCGCTGTTTTCGACACTAGATGGCCTTAAGCCATGTTTATTGTAATAAGTTCTCTTTGAGACAACGATGTAATAGGTGTGTGATTGCCACTCTGCTATAAATCCTTCGATGTACTGTGTGGTGTCAGCATTACTGATCCAGGGATGACACCTGAGCACAGAGCGCTTGATCCATTCGGATCGGGTCGCGACAGAGAATGGTATCAGAGCACACGCTGACTGTAGGACACGACCACTAAGTTAAAGCCATAGATCACCATTCTCTTCTCATTTTCTAACTCCTCATCTTTTCTACCCTTTTAGGATGACGCACGCGAAGATTAAGTACGCTCAACCGGATGAAGGCACACCATTTGGATTTCACCTGAAGGAAGTCACCAAGTACCTGAATATTGGATTACCAAGCTTCACGGGAACTTTCAACGCCACTCTGCCTGAAGAGGAGCGCTGGAAGATTCAAGCTCACGTTCTGGGAAGGACATTCGCGCCAATCACGAAGCCCATAGATAGTGTTTTCAATGCACCAACCTGGAGTCTGGGAAGGAGCATGGCAGCTCATATCACCATAGGACGCATTGGAGAAGTTTATCAAGAAGACCTCAAGGACACTACTACCAGATTTGCGGACGCCGAGATGAACAATGGGAGTTAGTCACCACCAAGAAGGATAGATCCATTGCATCTTTCATCCAGGAGTTAAACCAGCACATTCGACGCCACGAGAACCAGATGTGCAATGATATGATAGAGCTGAAGAATGCGAAGGCAAGGATCATTGAGCTAGAAGGAGAACTGAAGTCTACACGCAAGGACTACATGGACGAGATCGTAGCTCTAGCAAGACACAATGGTGATCTTAAGCGGGAGATTGAAGAACTCAAGAGGAAGTTAGCATCCAAGGAAGAAGACGAGTACGTCGCATGCCCGGACAACTACATCATTATCGACGACACCGATTCGAATCCAAGTGAACCCGACTTTGAAGACGAAGCTGGAGCAGATATCATGGAGTCTTCTACCGGTTCAAATTTCTAGATGACCACCAGATAGTAGTAATATTCCCCCATGTAAACACAATATAGTCGAGCACTTTTGCGATAGCTTTAGACCGTTTGTAAGCCCTTGTTTGATTGATTGAAGTGAATTGTGTGTTTTTGCCTCATGTGCATATGGGTAGTGTTTTCTCTTTATACCTCACTCTATTCTTAATTCTCGTCTTTTCTCAAACCCTCAGATGCCTCCAACCCAAGCCCTTAGATCACCCATGTTAGTAAGCTCACCAGGAGCGGAGTTTATGGCTAGACGATGGTGTGATCGGCTACCATTAAGGATTGGTAAATATGTGTTTCCCTCAGACCTAATAATATTGGAATCTCAAGGATTGGATGTGATATTAGGCATGGATTGGTTGTCGATGTATGGAGGAAACATCGACTGTGCTAGTAAGTCAATTTTGCTTACCACACCAGAAGGAAGAAGGATCAAGTATGTATCCCAGCATGTGCCAAACAGGACACAAGTAAACTGCCTAACAGGAGTTGTGCAAGAAGAAGTACCAGTGGTAAAGGATTTTCCTGATGTATTTCCTGAGGAATTACCAGGCATGCCACCGGATAGAGACATTGAGTTTTTGATTGAGTTATTGCCAGGTACAGGCCCAATGTCGAAGCAACCATACCGGATGCCAGCAAAGGATTTGGTGGAAATTAAGAATCAGATTAAGGAGTTATTGGATAAAGGTTACATTCGCCCAAGTTCTTCACCTTGGGGATCACCCGTACTACTAGTGGAAAAGAAGGATGGATCATTAAGGATGGTTGTAGATTATCGGGGGTTGAATGAAGTAACCATCAAGAATAAGTACCCACTGCCAATGATCAATGATCTGTTTGATCGTTTGCAAGGAGCTAAAGTGTTTTCCAAGATCGATTTGCGATCAGGGTACCACCAATTGAAGATTCGAGAGCAGGATATACCTAAGACAGCATTCACCACGAGATATGGACTGTATGAGTATACCGTTATGTCATTTGGATTGACTAACGCACCTGTCTATTTCATGAATCTGATGAACAAAGTGTTTATGGAGTTTTTGGATAAGTTCGTCGTAGTGTTCATTGATGACATTCTGGTTTATTCAAAGAATGAAGAGGAGCATAAGGAACATTTGCGTTTGGTTTTGGAGAAACTAAGGGAACATCAATTATACGCCAAATTCAGCAAATGTGAGTTTTGGTTGAAGGAAGTTGGATTCCTCGGACATGTTATATCCGGAGAAGGTATAGCAGTTGACCCCACAAAGGTTGAGACCGTAACCGAATGGGAAGCACCAACAGCAGTTGGAGAGATCCGGAGTTTTCTTGGACTCGCAGGATACTACCGCAGATTCATTGAGAACTTTTCAAAGATTGCAAAGCCTATGACGGAGTTGTTGAAGAAGGATACTAAGTTCAAATGGACTGAGGAGTGTGAGGCTAGTTTTCAGGAGTTGAAGAAACGTTTGGTTACCTCACCAGTATTGATTTTGCCAGATCAAACCAAGGATTATGAGGTGTATTGCGATGCTTCACGTCGAGGACTTGGAGCAGTGCTTATGCAGGAAGGAAGAGTTGTTTCGTATGCTTCACGACAACTGAAGCCTCATGAGTTGAATTATGCCACGCATGATTTGGAGTTAGCAGTCGTAGTGCACACGTTGAAAACGTGGAGACATTTCCTCATTGGAAATCATTGTGAGGTGTACACGGATCACAAGAGTTTGAAGTACATTTTCACTCAGAAGGAGTTGAACCTCCGACAAAGGAGATGGTTGGAGCTCATCAAGGATTATGACATGAGATTGCATTACCATCCCGGAAAAGCTAATGTAGTAGCTGACGCATTGAGCCGTAAGAGCCATGTCAATACCCTAATGACGGGGAAAATACCCAAGGAGTTAGCAGAAAACCTTCATGAGCTATGTTTGGAAATAGTTCCGAGAGGCTATGTAGCCGCATTGAAGATTCAGTCAACATTGATGGATAAAATCAGAGAAGCTCGGAGATCTGACAAAGAGATTGCTGCTATAAAGGAGAAACTTAGCAAAGGAAAAGCTAAGGGATTTCGTGAGGATGAGCACGATACCTTATGGTTTGAGGACCGTGTTTATGTGCCCAATGACCCGGAGATCAGGAAGTTGATTTTGCAAGAGGCACATGATTCACCATATTCGATTCACCCAGGGAATACCAAGATGTATTTGGATTTGAAGGAAACATTCTGGTGGACCGGAATGAAGAAGGACATTGCAGCATATGTAGCAGTTTGTGACGTATGTCAGAGAGTAAAGGCAGAACATCAGAAGCCAGCAGGATTGTTACAACCATTGCCGATACCCGAGTGGAAGTGGGATAAGATAGGCATGGATTTTATCACAGGACTACCCAGGACAAAATCAGGCTATGACTCGATATGGGTAGTAGTTGATCATTTGACGA
Organism: Triticum aestivum; assembly: GCF_018294505.1. NCBI lineage: Eukaryota > Viridiplantae > Streptophyta > Magnoliopsida > Poales > Poaceae > Triticum > Triticum aestivum. The sequence goes on from NC_057809.1 coordinate 308,242,216, forward strand.
AGGTAGCACATTTCATTCCAGTTAAGACCACTTACACCAGTGCTAAGTTGGCAAAGATATACATGACTAGGATCATTTGTTTGCATGGAGTTCCGAGGAGTATCGTATCAGATAGAGGCACCCAATTTACCTCAAAGTTTTGGAATCAGTTGCATGAAACATTAGGAACCAGACTGGAGTTCAGCACAGCTTTTCACCCACAGACAGATGGACAGACCGAGAGAGTCAATCAGATTTTGGAAGATATGCTGAGAGCTTGTGCACTAGATTATGGATCTAGCTGGGACAATAACTTGCCGTATGCAGATTTTTCCTATAACAACAGTTACCAAACCAGTTTGAAGATGGCGCCTTTCGAAGCTTTATACGGAAGGAGGTGCAGGACACCATTGTCATGGGACGAAGTTGGAGACCGTCAATTCTTTGGACCAGATTTGATTAAGGAGTCTGAACGGAAAGTTAAGTTTATTCGCGATAGGCTCAAGGTAGCCCAGTCCAGGCAGAAGAGCTACGCAGATTCTAAACGCAAGGAGACAATTTACGAAATAGGAGACAGAGTTATCTTCGAGTATCCCCACTTCGAGGAGTTAAGCGCTTTGGAGTTAAGGGAAAGTTAGCACCGCGTTTCGTTGGACCATATAAGATTTTGCAACGTATGGGAGAAGTCGCTTATAAGTTGGAATTACCAGAGGGACTGTCAGGAGTTCATGATGTATTCCATGTTTCTCAACTGAAGAGATGTCATGCCGAGATGGCAGAGATACCACTAAGAGATACAGTGCCACTTGAAGCGATTCAGTTGAAGGACGACTTAACATATGAGGAGAAACCAGTCAAGATTCTCGATTATGCCAGTAGAGTTACTCGCAGCAAGGTTATCAAGTTTTGCAAAGTCCAGTGGAACCACCACTCAGAGGATGAAGCCACCTGGGAGAGAGAAGAAGATTTGCTCAAAGACCACCCTCACCTATTTTCTAGTCAACCCGAATCTCAAGGGCGAGATTCATCTTAAGGGGGGTAGGTTTGTAACATCCCAAATTTGCAATTTGGAATGTTATACATTAGATCATCATGCATAACATATTTTTTTCTTGCATTTTGGTTGATCCTAGAAATTTCACGCAACTCAAGGACCTTCGGAGAGAGTTGGGGATTTCGTTATTTTCATATTTGAGAGTTTTCTCGAATTTGAAAAGAGGATCATTTGATTTATTTATTTCATTTTCAATTATTTTTCCAATATCAAAATATGAGAGGGAATAATATGACTTTCCCAAATTTAGGAAAAAATGAAGATTTAATAAATAGATCAAATTTTTGTTTGCCGGAGTTCTTTTTGCACTTTATTTGGATAGGGAAAAATGCGCGTTTTCAAAAATTGCATTTTAGGTCCGGAGTAAAGTTCATTTTGTTCGGCTCATTTTTAGGAGTCAGGGAAAATTTACTTTAGAATTTTTGGAGCTCGTTTAGATTTTCTTTTCTGTGTTTTTCTGCGCGCGAAAACCGTTTAAAAAAAAGAGAGCCTCCCGCCAGGCCAGCCGGGCCAAAGGCCCAGCCAGCCGGCCACCGCCAGCCTCCCGTGCGCCAGGCGCCAGGCGCAGGAGCGCCAGGCCGCCGCCGCCTCTTGCTTCTTAACCGAATCCTAGTAGGATTCTTAGTCTCTTTACTTTGATTTGTTTTCCTTTTTCCTTTCTTTTTCTTGTCCCCTACCCCAAGTAAATCCCCCCCCCCTCACCTATATAAATACCCCAACACCCCCCTCTAAACCCATCAAATCAAACCCCAAGCCCTCCACCGCACCCCACACCCGCGCCGCGCCCCAAGTCGCCACCGCCGCACCTTGCCCACGCCGCCGCCGCACCTTGCCCACGCCGCCGCCCTACGCCGCCGCCGGAGACCTCGCCGGAGGTTGCCCCGCGTCTCTTTTCCTCGGATCGTTTTCTTCGAATCGTTCCGATTCTTTTCTTCTCCTCTGATTCGTTTTCTAGATCGGTTTTTCGTTTCGGTTTTCTTCTCCGAAACCCTAGATCGGATTCGTTTTCTTCTCCGATTTAGTTGCCTTTGGACCGTTCGCCGGACCGTTCGTCCTAACGAACGTGATCACTAGATTCTTCTAGGTTAATGAACGTCCGTTCGTATAACCGTTCTTCTTTTTCTTCTCGTCGGATTTATTCCGCGATCGCGATCTCAGATCCGATCTTCTTTCTAGTCTTTCTTCTCGCTCGTTTATCGGAATCAGGTGATTCAAGCGCCTGGAGTTTCATTTCAAAACCGCCGTTCCGTCTAATCAACTTAAACAAGTTTTTGCCCCGGTAAAATTTGACCTAGTTTCAACTTGCTAGAACCGAGTTGTTTTCTTCCGCCGTTTGTTTTCCGTTTCTTTGTTCGGTTCGTTCTTTCTTTGCAACCGGAGTTCTTAAGTTGAACTTTCTGGTTCGATCTCTTGTTCGAGTTTTACCTGTGCATTTGATGAGTACTTATTGTGTGCTTGTTGTTTGTCTGCGATAGATTACCCGGATTGTGCCGCTTGTTACTTCGATTCCCTAGGACTCGCGGATCATCAGCAAGGCAAGTAACACTTTGATCATACCTTTCTACAACCCATGTTTTATTGTATTAGATCAATCCTCACACATTGCATGACTAGGATCTAATTAAATTGTGGGATGGGAAGTAGATGAGGTAGTACCTATCACCTGTATTATTATTATGAAACCTTTGGGAGTTACTTCTACGTTTGCTTATTATGCCATGCTATGCTAGTAGACGTGGATTGGGTGAGTGATATCCATGACAGATGTGAGTTGATAATTTTAATGGTTTATCTAAGGTGGCAACTTAAACATACATCTGGGTGGATTGAGGCACCTGATGTCTATCAGGACTTGCCTGTTTTTTTGGACCGCCACCCAGGCTCAAAGGGATCATAAGATCTTTCATGCTAGAAACTTCCGTGTGCAGCCACAAGCCATTATGCACTCTGGCATAGTTGACTAAGTTGTGCGAACTCTTACGGGATGGACTAGCAGATGTAGGGGTTGTAGGTGGTACGGTCTACCCCACATGTAAGGTGCTAGCGCTTCTGAAAGACTATGTCTCGGTCATCCGTTTCTCAAACACCGTGTAGTGCGAGAAAACAAACGGAGGCGATCGAGTCATGTGGGGAAAAGTGCGCAAACCTCTGCAGAGTGTATAAACTAATCATGATTAGCCGTGTCCCCGGTTATGGACAACTTGAGTATCTAGTACTTGAATATCATGTGAATCTCAACATGTTACTTCTAATTAATGTTGTTGGGTTTTAATTATTTTTAATTGGGATTGAGAATGCTATCAACCATTCTCGATGTTTCACCACTACCATGATAGTTAAATAAATTTATTCCTTTGCAGTAGGGAAAAACTGGCTTTACGCAAAACTGTAACCATAGAGCTTTCCACCAGCCATATATGCATATAGCATAGCTGTTTCATTCCATTACTCTCTATGTGTTACTTTGCCAGCATATTCCATGTGCTGACCCGTTTTCGGGCTGCAACTTCTCATGTTGCAGACTTTTCAGACGACGAGTAAGGTGTTTTAGGTCGTGGTTCTATACTCAGTGATGCCGTTGGAGTTGATGGACCCATTTATCTTCCAAGTCTTCCGCTGTTTTCGACACTAGATGGCCTTAAGCCATGTTTATTGTAATAAGTTCTCTTTGAGACAACGATGTAATAAGTGTGTGATTGCCACTCTGCTATAAATCCTTCGATGTACTGTGTGGTGTCAGCATTACTGATCCAGGGATGACACCTAAGCACAGAGCGCTTGATCCATTCGGATCGGGTCGCGACAGAAGCCCTCTGTTGTTCATTATGCTCCCTAAGACTTTAATTGAGGCACAGAATGGCCAACTTCTTGCTTACTTATAGGAAACGTGTTGTCTAAATTTTTAACTTGTTTGTGTTTTCGATTGGGCCCCAACATCATGCTCCTCTTGTGAGCTAAGAGGGATTTCTATTTGCAGGCTCCACAGACTATCTTTTTTATAATTTTCAAATATCACCTGCTTATGCTTCATGACGTGTAACATTTTTTTTGAAAGTGACGTGTAACATTATTGTTAGTCCTGTTTTGCCATGTAGTACAAAATAGTGTCTTGTTCGCTTTAGTGTTGTAACTATATTTTTGCCCTAGTCATGTGTACTTACAGAAACATTTCATGATGAAGTGACATCAACACAAAGATCTGCGAGCAGTGCGGCATGGCCGTTACCGAATGATTATGGATTGGAATTGGAATGTGCTGATGTTCTCGAGCATCAACTAGAGGTGGCAAGACAACGTGTACATGATTGTCAACGTATAATCAACAAGTTGAGACTGGACATGCAGGTATTAGATGCAGGACTCAAAAAATGAAACGAGACACTGAGGTAACCATGAAGGAATTGGAGATTTTGCAGACTGAAATTTGTGCTATCTGAATCCGGCCAATCCTATTTTCTAAAGAGATTTAGTTCAAATGGAATGGAGTTAAGTTGATGCGCGTCCATGATGTATGAGCTGTATTTGCCAAGTGTATGTAATTTGTTGTTTGTGTATGCTTTATTATCACCTATGCTGAACCATAATGCCTAGTGGGTATAATCGGCTGTAATTTCTTTATTGTATAGTGTACGATTATTCTACCTTTCTATGCCTTGATCTCTTTGTTGTATAGTGTATGCTTTTTAGAGGTGATAGTATTGAGTAGGATAATTCTTTGAATATGCTATATCGCTCAAACGGGGGCCAACTCGCCCGACCATGGCCCTTCACGGGCCTTCGGGTCCATGGGCCTTCTACGTCTCGTAGGATCCATGGGCCTTCTATGTCTCGTAGGATCCATGGGCCTTCTACGTCTCGTAGGATCCATGGGCCGCCGACTCATTTATGGGTCTTGTACGGGCCTTTAATAGGCCGTATTTGGTGATGCTATGAAAATGGCCCAACAGACTAACGGTCCACAAATAGGCCGACTGTAACGACGGGCTGAATTTGGCCCACAAGCAGAAAATGACAGTAACGGGCCGTAAGTAAGCGAATGCTGCAAATGAGCCCAAGAATAAATGGGCCCTCAGAAGGCCGAAAGTTAACTTGGGCTGGAAATGGCCCAACAGAGTAATGGGTCGTTAATGGGTATAAAGTGATACACTGTTCATTATGGGCCAGTTTCACCACGGGCCGTTAATGGGTGTGTAAAGTAATACACTGTTCATTATGGGCCAGTTTCAGCACGGGCCGCTAATGGGCCAAGAGTTACAAAGGGCCTCATATGAGCCAAAAGACGTCATGGCCCAGAAGTGAAAATGGGCTGGGATCATATTGGATGGCGGAGATGACGCTACTGGGTCTAATTCGGATAGGGCATAACGGGCCTTGGGTTAGCAGGCTGTAAATGGGCTATATGCGAACAGGCCGTTAACAGGCTTTCCATGGGCCGGCCCGCCAACTTTTAACCAAGTCAAATGGGCCGGCCTTTTCACAGGAATAGGCCACTGTTGGGTCGTTCCACATGTCGACGTATCATAGGCGCCTTCTGTCCAGTGAGTGGATGACATTTGTCCCAACGATGAGCCGACACCTGTTTCCTCTAGCCAATGATGATTTTACAAGTGGAAAATCCCCATTGGTCGGGGCTGTTAACGGGTTATCGGATCCAAAACCCGACCTAATAGCATAACGGCATTCCGTTATGGTGGATGCCACGTGTCGGTCACCCTTGACGAAAGCACTTCTGTGATGCGCGATTTATCGTCATGGAAGTGGACACTTCCGGGATGATAATTTTGGTAATGTCATGGAACACTTCTATGACAGCACAGGTATGACTATCTTGATTCTGTCATAAATTTGTCATGGATGTACATGCATGACAAAAAACGCGACCTACTGTGACAAACATGTATCATCACGGAAGTGTATTTTTTTTGTAGTGCACCGAAGCTCCTCGTCGGTGGCACACTGGAGCTTATCGGCCCACCTCCACGCAGCGACAAGGCGACCAGCGCCTTTAACCTTCCTTTGGAAGTACCCGTCTTCGTACACCTCCTTCGCACGACGACCCGCCCGCCCCCAAAGCTCTGCCACCTCCTTTTTCTAGGCGGCATCACGGGCTTCACAGGATGCCTGGTACCTGGCTTCCTCCTCCGCCATCTCCTTCTTGAACGCCACTTGCCTGGCTTTCTCAGCAGGCAGCAGGGACTTCTACAGAAAAAGATTGTACTGGCCCCAAACCAATCCAAAGTTGGGGGTCCGGCGCAACCACGTATGGTGGCGCGTAGGGGTCCTCGTCGTAGCTATTCGAGTGAGCGTCCTCGTGGGGCGGCGACTCCTCATCGGCATGTGGGCAGACCGGCGAAGCCATGGCAGAGATTTGAGAGAGTGAGAGAGGGCGAGCGAGGGTAGGATGTAGATGAGAATGCAGGTGGGGTGACGTGAGCAAAGTAGTATTTATTGGTGGCCGGAATCTAGATCGACAGGAACAGTACAACGCCGGTCGCCGGAATTTACGAGTACTATAGTTTGAATTACACATGATTCCCGCAGCAAAATCTATGTTTGAACATAATAGCTGATGGTTTCCAATACAGAACCGTGTCTGATTAATGATACCCGCCACTCACCTACCAAACCTCGAGTCGCGAGATAGAGTGCCAATCGTGTGGGGGCCGGTTGTCTTGCTAGATCTTTACATTTCCTTTTTTGAACACCAGATATTTACATTGTCTGATGATTTTTTTAACTCGCACACAAGTACACAAAAATATGATTTTTCAAACCGTTATGGTTAGCCGTTGCATGTAGATTTAGTTCAAATTTGAATTACGGGCATTAAATGGCTAGAAAAAAACTTAAATGTCTTTAAAAGGTCAAATGACCGCTAGAATTTTCTAAATTTTCATAGTACAGCTGTATTAGTGCATGTTAAATGTAGAAAAAAATTAAGGCTGCAAGAGGAAGCTATCTCCCGTTCGTCATCAAACATGCATTGTTCCCTCTCGGAACCACGAGCCTTCTAGTGAGTTGCTCCAGTTTGTGAGGGGTGTGTGTCCAAACTTTCATCACACATGCCAAATTTTTTACCACATCATCTTGGTGGCATGACATTACATCAACCAAGGTTTAATGTGTTTCTGATATTCTTTTATTTTTTGGAATTTAAATGCCATGGCACTCCATGCTTAATTGTGTCATAGCCATTAGACCAATATGTTTGAAAAATCCTTCCAATTTACTGCACATGGAATTAAATCACACACAAGTACACAAAATATGACTTTTCAAAACATTATGGTTAGCTGTTGCATGCACATGTAGTTCAAATTTCAATTACGGTCATTAAATGGCTAGAAAATCACTTAAATATCTTAAAAGTACAAATGACCCCTGAAATTTTCCAAAATTTGACATGACAGTTGTATTAGTACTACAAAATTTCTCGTTCATTTAAAACACCATTCGTTGCCACTTTATTCCAAATTCATCTTTCACAGCTAATAAAAAATATCTACAACATCACATACAGTTCTTTTCTAGGAACCGTTTGCGATGAAAATATATGGATCTATTTAAGTCTCCCTCCTTAAGCTTCACCGGATCGTCTGCTCCAGAGCCGGCAACCCCTGAATCCAGGAATCCCGATCCCCATTCCCACACCCCCTTCTTCCAAAGATGATGCCGTGGAAACACTTCATGAAGGCTCGTACGATGGCCGTGTCCCCCCCTGAGCGCGGTCACTTGCACCGAGAGCGCGGCCGCCTACGCCGAGAGTGTCGCCGCATCCGCATTGAGCACGGCCGCTTGCGCCGAGAGGGCGTATGCGCCAGCCGACAGGGCAGCAGCAACAGCCGAGACGGATGCAGCTGCTGCTGTGATGGTGGCTGCAAACACCGAGAGCGCTTGCGCTGCCGTCCGTGCCGCCGATGTCACCCTAGCCCAGGTCGAGGCCATCCATGCCAAGATCGGGGATGCACACGCCAAGATATTCCAGGCCACCTCGGACTCCAGCATGCAACCCACATCCAAAAAGGCGATGGTGGCCAAGGAGCTACTGCTTCCTCACGAGGTCTCTGAGTGGGAGCTGGAGATGCAGGAGGTGGCGGATGTCGAGGAGCGCCGGGAGGAGGAGTTGCATGTGCTCGAGGTCGAGGTAGAGAAGAGTCTGTCCATCGAGGAATCGGCGGTGGAGTAACAACGCGAGCTCTGGCACAATGTAACACCCCGGACACACCCGCCAGTGGTCGTTACTCCTGGCGGGATCTAGACTGGCCCCACAGATCAATACTAGTATTTTCTGCACACTTTGTCCTCACTCATGCGCACCCGGGAGCAACTTCCTGATCGGTCACCTATCCTGACACTACTCCAAGCTGAGCACGCTTAACTTTGGAGTTCTGTCTGAATGGGCTCCCGGAAAAGAAGGAATTCCTTATTGATATGACTAGTCTATCATCCCTAATAAGGCAGGCCATCACATACACCCCCACTCAGAGGAACCGACGTCCTCGTCGGGCCATAGAAACGTTCCCTCTTGGCACATACGTCTATGCATCTAGTCCGGTACATGTACCATGTCGTGTGCCACGACGGGTCACAAACATCATGAACAACATGATCGCGCACCTGTCCGCAAACATCCGTGTAACTGTGAGGGTCGGCTCTGATACCAAATTGTAACGCCCCGGACACACCCGCCGGTGGTCGTTACTCCTGGCGGGATCTAGACTGGCCGCACAGATCAATACTAGTCTTTTCTGCACATTTTGTCCTCACTCATGCGCACCCGGGAGCAACTTCCCGATCGGTCACCCATCCTGACACTACTCCAAGCTGAGCACGCTTAACTTTGGAGTCCTGTCCGAATGGGCTCCTGGAAAAGAAGGAATTCCTTATTGATATGAGTAGTCTATCATCCCTAATAAGCCAGGCCATCACACGCAGCCGCTACTACGAGTACTAAAACCTTGAGGGCGGCACCGAGGACGAGGATGAGGACGCGGTCGACTTCAGCAGGGGGGACACGGAGTCCACCAACAGCGGCATGTCGCAAGGACAAGTCATCGACGTCTCGTCTCACTCCGACGATGCATAGGCCGGCGCGGCGGAGGATTTGTTAAAATTATGCATACTAAGGCTTTGTTTTTAATGTTGGTCTTTTGTTAGAGCAATCTTTAGGTCATCTGGCTCTGTTTAATTACTAAAATTGCTCGATTCAGTAAGTGTGGTCAGTCTGTTGTACGCTCTTTTGTGTGCCCAAATTAGCAAGCTATGTTAAATTATGCAATGACGTACCCAGGGAAATTTCCACCAAAATTTGAATTATCAAACTCATCCCATGTGCGTAAAGCAGAAGAATCATTTGTGATGCACACAATCGTTCAAACTGAATGGTCCGGCGGCACCACGCGCAAAGTTTCCCTCCACATTTCCAAAATTTTGGCCTACTGCCAAAATATCTACCCCCGCCCCTCCCCCCTTCACCACCCCCTTTTCTCCCCAACCACAAGTCACATTTCGCCTGTTTCCTCCTTCCTTCCTTCCTAAGCTATAGCCGCTTCCTCGCTCTCGTCGGCTCGCATCCTACCGACGGGGTCTCCATAGTCTTCTTCAAAGACCTCTCCAGCGGGTCCTCCTCCGACGACGACACCTTCACCACCCGGGTATGCCTCTCTTCTCTCTCTCGGGCTATGACTTGGGATGAAGGATTTTTACCCGATGGTTGATTTGAGTCTTTCTTCCTCTTGTAGCTCCCTAGGAGCATCAGTGGCAACAAATGGAGCGGGGTGGTTGAAGATCTATCTGCTCATTGTTACCATCAATCTCCATGCGTGAAGCTAGTTGCATTTGAATTTGTGGACAGTGGGAGGAAGTTTCTGGCATGTGTAGAGAAGGTTAGACCCTCTTTCGTTGTTACAAGTCATTTGTTAGATGTGATTCAGACACTGTCATGGTCCCAAGCCATTCATAGCACACCTTCAACCAAACGCATCCTAAGACAGTGTCACAGTTTGTACCTAGTATCTAAAATTGTTGCCATCTCATCAGCGGTGTCATTAGAAAATTATTTGGCACCGCTTTAGTAGTTTGTGCAGCCAACTTTGGTCCACACATCCGAGCAGCCAAGCAGTAAAATACTAAATCTTTATGGCATGAAGGAACTAGGCATCAGAGCAACTAGGTGCTCCGTAGTCCGGGTCCCTTATTTTTGTCCACTGCATCGGCTCACCAGTGCAGGGGCACCGGTGCGAGATGTAGCAACAGTTGTCTTTACACCAATTTTAGCATACATAGTGGATGGACTTAGTGCTATTAGTTCTATGTTACTAAATTTGTGCATGTACACACCTGTTAGTATCAATTTGCTGTCATCCAAACACTGTCGCTATGCTGTTGCAATTATATTTATCTTGCTCATAAAATGTTCAATTTGTTATTTATTGTACATGAGTAAGAACTTGTAGTATTGTTGTAATTAATTATATGTTCTGATGTTCCAGAATTTGGTGGTTGTCTCAATAGCAATTAATTTATTTGCACATTGATCTTTTTGAGAAGATATGTCATAATTAACATGTTTCTTTAGTTTTTCAAAATAAGCATTGGTGATTTTCTATGTTCCTATCAACTTATTTCCCCTACAATTGTTACTGATCTAGTTTTAAATATTATAGGATGAATGGAAGTGTCCTTACTTGGAGTGGGTTGATCAAGAGTGGCCACAGTCTTTGAAGATGTGCCTAACGAAGCTCTGGAGCATGTATGAGGAAGAAAACAGACATAGGCTTAGAGGAAGTGTTGTCAACACTGAAGAATATTTGAAGATGTGGGATAAAAAGAGGAAGGTGGAGAATGAGCTCAGATTTTTTAAATCAGGCTAAGATGGTGTTGGCGAAGGAGGAGGCACTTTCCCAGTTGGCCAGTGCAAAACACGTTCTTACTGAATTGAAAGCAGAGGTGGATAAGACAAGCCTGGATGATCTCGATTCGGGAAATGAATATATTGTTCTTATGAAGTTGAACTAGCTATATGTTGTACTATGTTGTTTTCATGTAGCTATTGTACTGTGATGTTATAATATATTTGTGTGCCTGACATGAAATTGGCAAACAACTGTTCGATATGAAATGTGAATTTGCATAATACTGGAATTATTAATTGTAAACTAATAAACCTGCTAAATGTGCCATGGACCTTTGCAAACAGTTCTAGCAGTAAAAGCGCTTGTGATGGATAGCCCAATGCCACATAGTTTTCTTCATCAAATCGTGTGTGATGTAGTTGACAAAAGGAAACAGTTAACCAAGGCAGAGCGTGGGTGATAGTTACACCTTTCACGCATGAGCCTACACATTAAGCTGTGTGGGATGTACATATGAACAGAAACGTTTTCCTTGGATTGACTGTGTGGGATGTACATAAGAACGGAAACGTGTTCCCTGGATTGATTGTGTGTGATATACATATCTACAGGTATGTTTTTTTGGGATTCACCGTGTGGGATGTACATACCTATGGAAATGATTGGGTTTCGATGCCTTGCCCGATCACACACGAGCTCATTTGGTGTCCCAGGAGGGCCTATTCCCGACATTTTCTGGGTCGTGTGTGAAGGACCCCCCTATCACCCACACTCAATTGGTGACGGTTCCAAATGCCATCGCGAAAAGGGATTAAAACCGTTTGTATAGCACCAACGCATACCAGTGAAGCACTTGATGACAAACTCCATGAGATACGAGTCCATGCAAGCTCCTTTGCCAAATGTATTATAGATATAGTCATGTTTGATATTTTCGACATCGCCAAAAGAATTATTCACCATCAAGAACGCGTTCCTCCAATCAACATACATGGATGGGATCAATAAAATAAACTTGAAAACAAAACACACAAAAAGGATGAAGGGCACACACATAAAACTTACTCGTGGTATTTGATTACAAAATCTTGGCTGAGAACGAGATCCTTTATTATCCTCGCCTCATCAATAAATTTGAACCTCTGAGGCTTCAATTTCTCTAAAGAGCCTCTCAACTTAAAAGCCCTCTCACCTGCCCTCTTGTTCGAAAATACTTCAGCCTCATCCGCAGGAGGACGATTGATTGCTACACTCATCAACATCAACTACCTCATGAGGAGAGCCGGGGTGAGCAACCTTTTCACAATCAGGTACATGTCCATATGCCGCATCCGTGTTCAAAACATCTCTAGCAGAAGTACCAGAATTCTCTGGAGAGATTTCAATGGCACAATCCTCCATAACTACCTCAGAACCCTGTGACTCAAACAACGAAGACCCCCATCAAAACCTGATAACGAGGAGAAAACATGGGAACGGTCAGCCCAAATACAAAAACAAAAACATTAAATGCATCTCAATAATATAAAAAGGCAGTTCACTAAAGAAGAGAATGCAACCCACTTGTCTAGAATAATGCAACCCACTTGTATAGAACAATACAACCCACTTGTCTAGAACACTGTAGACCACTTATATAGAACAATGCAGCTCATTTTTCTTGAACAATACAGATGCAACTCACTTGTCTACAACAAGTGCAGCTCACTTACACAACAAAATATATAGCCATCCACTGTAAATCATGTATCTCACTAAACACACTAGTAAAAAAGACCTTAAGAAGCGGAAGGAAGTAGTAGACAAAAAAAGTAAGAGAAATAAAAGAAGTTCACTAAAACAACCTTTATTTGGAAAAATTAAAAGTGACAATAACTCAAGGCAATACTTTGGTGATGTGAGCCAACTATAGAGCATGGCCTTTCTGATGTAGCCAATGTGCTCCACTCCAAACTTAGCAACTCGACCACCATCCCAAGTCTGCATGAATTGGAACATATAGAATTCACAATCATTCCTGCAATAAAAGAACAAAAAACATTAGTTTCACATAATGAAATATGAAAGAACAGTTGAGTAGTATGGTAGAGAGGGGCTACAAGGAACATACCCATTTGGCTGAAATGGGACAATAACATGTTTCAACACAAATCCGTCAAGTGTAGGAGGATTTAATGGCTCATCAGAACTTGAGCTACCTTCTTTCCATGCACGCTTGATATTTTTAACCATCCTCCTAAAAATCCTATTTGCATCAAAGTTGTCAGGTTTATTGAGCGAGTCAAGAAATTCGAACTGCCTTTCCTTCACATTCAAGGAAACTACACAATAATGACCAATGTCATCCCTCATCTCTGGCGGATCAAATGTTGCAAACAGGACCTGTTGGAAGTAAAAAATAAATAGAAGTATTACAAGAAAAAGAAAAAGGACACTACAAAACCAACACACAAAAAATTGTCTTCAACACATAAAAACATTACTCACCATATCTTTTTATGGACACACTCTTTGGCTTTTGAAGAGAACATCAATTACACACTCCTACCTACACTTCCACCATGCCAAATACTTGTCTACCAAAACAAAACCAAACAAAGCAATAGTGCTCAAGAAAACAGGTCATCACACAAAATCAGAAAAGAAAATCAAAAAACGGAAACAAAATTTATGCATGCTTACATAAATATGGTATGGGACAACCATCGTGGGAGATCTTATCTACAAGCAAAGAAACCCTGAGATCTACAAGGTCTGTAGTGAGCATCCCTTTATCCCAAAAAGATTGACCAACTTCGCCAATGGTAATATCAACCATCTTAGATTTAAAAGCAGTCATGTCCCTGAATTTTTTATGAAAAACTGAAACATAAGATATTACAAAAATAACAAGAACAAGAAAGGGAAAAGACTGAAATTAGAAATACATGTGATTTTTTTTTAAATCCATACTTCTTCTTTTTGTCCTTCCGAGTCCTCATAACATCACTGTACAACTCATTGTGTCTTTTCAGAAGAGCTGGATCAATGCTCGACGGTGTCACAACAGGAATTCGTCATCTATAATAAAAGGGTGAATTTCACTTATCCAAAAAATGAAGTTCAATATTGAGATAAGGAATTTCTGCTAGCTATTTTGAAAATCACCAAAAAAAGATGAAGTTTCACTTATCATTAAACATCTAATGCAGCTACCATAGTAATTAAAAAATTGAATGAGAAAAACTTCAACTTCACTGTTCGAAACAAAAATCTTGCCTTCAGTGTCAGAGTCTTCATGTTGTTGTTCTTCAGAGCTGACCAAAACATTTACTTGGCTAGGTTGCGACAAAACCACCACAGCCTCACTGGACTGCCCTACTCTAGCAACATCAACATTCTCTGGGTTTACAACAGTCTGGTCAACTTCAACATCCTTAGATACCTCAGCTGCATGAGGCTCCATTCTGAATACATCAGGAACATCGTTGGACGTCAGACAAACAAGAGAAGCAACAACTCTACCAGCAGGAACGACATTCTCCAGCGGCTTTTCAATGCCAACATTAGAATCTTCATGCCGACTAGGGGAAACAACATCGTGGGACTCCTGAACTACAGAAGGTTCTGCATTGTCGACGACAACCGATACAGAAACGTCAACACTGCCACCACCAGCAACAGCACAATCCCCCTGGTTCACATCAACATGAACTTCTATGCTTTCATCTCCAGGCTATAAAAAGTTTTGAAAAGACATAGTGACACAAATGAGCAAGGGGTTAATTAACACAACAACAGACAATTCACTTATGTCAAAGACTGCAGTCCATGTATGTACAACAATTGCAGTTCACTTATGTCAAACACTGCAGCACACACATGTCAAAGAACTGCAGTCCATATATGTAAAAATCAATGTTGTTCACATATGTCAAACACTACAGCCCACATATGCGAAAACAAACTACAGTTCACTTCTGTCAAAGACTAAAGCTCATATATGTTAAACTATGCAGCTCACATATGTAAAAGAAATGCACATGAGTGAACAGAACAACGTATGTCAAGCTTATAACAACAACAAAAAATTAGATTACAACCCACTAAAAGAAAAAGTAATTCCACTAAACCTTATCAACTACAACATCCGGAGGGGACGATGCACCAGCCAAGTCCTCATCCTTCTCGGAGCCATTGTAGGAATCTTTGTGCACATCACAAGCAGCAACTCTAGTCTATGGGCATAGAACAAACCAAAAAGGAAATAAGATGGTAACGACCAAAAAAGAAAAAACTTCAACTATGCACAAGCAGTAAACATTTTACAATCATGAGGTACACAACAAATACAATAAAATGGAAAGCAAAAAATGCAAGTTCAAGAAGAGAGGCACATGTCAGAACAGGCATGGCGAAAGTACTTGTACCTGACGATTCCACTCCAGCCTATGACAAAAAACAAATAGTGAGGAGCAGTCCACATAATACATGAAAGAGGTTCAAAAGTACAAAAACCTAGAACATACATCATCAGCGTCTGCGCCAGCGTCCTAACGGTTCATTTCATCAAAAATGTGCTCAACATCCTGCTCATACCGAGCACATTTTGTTCCTGTGAATGTTTCAACTAAGCATACGAAGACCGAATATTTGTCACCGCAATCTTCAGACTTTCAACCACGCCACAATCAAAATTGTGAGTAGCAAAAATATCTTCATCTCGTGGGCCATGGACAGCAGGGACAAAAATATCTTCAGTTAACCTCAAAACCTTCACAAGAAGCTCATCAATCTCCTCAATTTTTGCGACCAACAAGTGTTTGTTTAGGAGAGCTTCTATTATCAAACATCCGACGAGTCATGAAACCACGAGTAGGTGGCACCTCATCATCATAGGCAGGAAGCTGGCTACAGATAGGCTCATAAAACCAAGCATGAGTGCTAGGCCCCGCATCAGAGCCGCCACATAACACTGCAGCAGCATGGTTGTACACAATATCACCTAACAGCTTCCACTAAAAAAGACAAAAAGGGAAGAGAAGTACACATGTGAATAATAGAAAGTTTAGATTTATATTGACTGCATTTCTAAAAAAATCTCTGATCTTAAAAACTCAGATGCACTAACTGGTAGCTTCCCAAATTTGTAAGATTCCAAATAAATCTTTCCGTTGACGAGCATATCCTCGTTGTATAACTTCATCGGGTCCTTGGTCGTGAGGTATCATGTGCGTGGCATCAACATGTGCATAACCAAAAAAATTTGAGGCTTCAAGCAATCAAGATACATAATCAAGGGGACAATGGCACAACCCTTTGCATAATTCTGCTTGCTGCCTTTTGTCTGCCACCTCACCACAGCTGCCTGCAACTCATCAACAACAAGCTGACAAAAGTCCATAATGCCATAGCCGCATAATCCACATTCTTAACTATGGTAGCAACCCTGCCCAATCAAACTGTAGGCCTGGGGCATAGCAAATTCTGATAAAGTATCAAGAACAACACCTCGACAACAAGATCAACCGTCACATGATCATCTTCGTGCACCAACACCACCATCTTCTGAAGCAACTCCTTGACCTCTGTACTTTTTGGACGGTCAAAGCCAAGATCATCCTTGAGGGCAGTCAACGAGTCATCATGGCCACTGGTAGCAGGCATGGGTGTAGTGTGACTTCCCATAGGTAAATCAAAAATGTGATGAACTGCATCACAATTGATTCGAAGAACCCTGCCATTCCCAAAGTCCATTACCATCACGGCAGGATCAATTACTCCCAACAGATAGCACATAAGAATGTGTGACACATTTTTCTTTACTGTTAGTTCAAAGACAACACCAAATCCAGCATCTCGAACATGACTACAGTGTGCTTTTTCAATAAAGCAGCAGCTTTGCAAACAGTAGGGAGCAACAAAAGTACGGTCTTGTTAAATCGAGCATCATATCCCTCGGCATCATCTTCAGTTGGATTGCTCTTACTAGACTTCTTCCTTTGTGTAAAGGGAAATGCAGGCCACATAAAATATTAGCCATAAAAAGAGACAAAAAACACAAACAAAATAACAAATAAAGAAAACTAATGCAGTCCACTTCAAGAAACCCTTGGAACAACATCCGCCTCCCCACCAGAGTTAGCACCAACACCCTCATCGCCATCATCATGGCGACACTTGGGTTGACTCTTAGATGAACCATAGTATTTGCATCTACCAGTCTAAGCATGCCTCACAAAAATCAGCAAGCACAAAGTCGTCATCATCAGAGTTGGAACCTTCACTGATATGTGGTCGCTTGCGCTCAGGATCCTTTGCACCAGCTTCAGCAGTTCTCTTTCCAAGATTCTTGTTCATCCAAGCAGCACATGGACTCTGCCAAGGAGTACCACCTTGCTTAGCAACAAAACTCAGTTTCTTCTTCTACAAAGCAGGCTGTTCACTTTGAAAAATTTGGCAACCTTGTTGGAACCATCTACAACTCTCATCTGCTTCTCCTTCTCCGCATACTCCTTTGAGTCATTTTCAAACCTCAACTTCTTCTTGCTTTGCTTCAATTCATATGCACGAAGTTGTTCTGAGACCATCCACTCATGTGTAACTTCCTCTGTACCATCAACAGACTGTGATTGTGTTTCAGACAAGACGGGACATCTCTGGTCAAAGCTCACACCAACGTCACCCTCTGCAAAATAATGTTCAATCAATTGAGTAACCTCCTCAAACTCAAGCTGTCGGGACCCCGATTCTAAGTCATACTGATCTAGCATGTAACACCTCATATCACTTTGCGGCCTCACGCACGGTATTCCCACGGGTGTCGCCTTACCATGGCCCGGGACCGTTTGCGCCTTTTGGCTCACGTATATGATAGTGTCGCTAGCATCCATATGACAGAGAACCCGGGCCAACATGACTAGTCATGAACCCAAAGTGGCACTAACTTACGGGGACAGGCATACATGAATCAACATCGAGCATGTCGGTCAGCAGCGTGTGAATCCGGGCTATAGCACTGGGCTAACAGGACTCCGGTGAACCGGGCTGTAGCAGGCTAGGCAGGACTCTGGATGTCACTGCGTGACATTTCCCCGAAGGGACAGACACAGGAACGAAGTGAATCACATGCCGGACAGTCTAAGTGTTTTGGAGCAGTAGTGCTGGGCTAGCAGGGCTCTGGTAAACCGGGCTGTAGCTGACTACCATGGCTCGGTGGAAGCACTAGACTACATTTCCCCATAAGAGAGGCTACCAAGGATAGACAACTAGGTTGTCGGATCCCACACATAGCAATACATGTTACACGTACGCATAACATGTAGGTATGTGATGTACAACATGGCATCACAACATAATGCAAACTCATATAGATAAAGGCCCAGAAGAGCCACATAGCATTAAATACAAACAGGGGTCAGATGACCCGTCATTCAGAGCATACAAGCAACGGAAGCATTACATGTCTAAGTACAGACAACTACAAAAGGAAAAAGGCTGAGAAGCTTGACTAACTACAAGTCCCTCCCAAGGGTACATGATCGTAGCTGAGGTAACAAGCTACTCGTCGAAGTCCAAGCGGTACTACTAGTGAGACAGATGTCTCACCTGCAAAACGCAATTAAAGCAAACATGAGTACAAAGGTACTCAACAAGACTTACATTAGATCCTATCATACATGCATTTGTATCAAGAAGGTAATGTGGGGTTTAGTTGCAGCAAGCCAGCTTTGACTCAGTGGCTATCCTGTTCTACGTCAACGAGAAACTTCTTTGAGGTGAGGCAGCGCACACGAGTCCACTAATCACCACATCAATACACTACTATGGATTCATCCTCGTCTTCTTACGAGAAAGCCATCCATAGCACTCACACTTGTCTTGAGCATTTTAGAGTATCCAATTCAAGTTGTCTATGTACCACGTAAGCATCCAAGAAGTCCATAACCGCGGACACGGCTATTCGAATAGATCATGATAACCCTGTAGGGGTGTACTTCTTCACACACGCTCTCACCACTTATCACCATGTACACGTCATGTACCTCGGCAACCTTCAAGCGGAAGCCTGGCAAGGGTGTCGGCCACGACCTGACTAACCACACAAGTCTCTCATCCAGGTTTATCGCCTATTCGGGTTCCATCCGCAAGGAGATCCGGCCGGGTTGTCGCTCACGGCCCCAAACGATGTGAGCAGGGTTCCCAAGCCCACCATCCGGGAGCCACTTGGTACACCATGCCACTGTGCCTAGTCTGTCCCATGCCCACCTGGCCGGGTGCCACTTGGTAGACTACTAACACTACCTACAAACACCAGAAACTAGTTGTGACTCCTGGACAAAGGTCAAGTTGGTTAATAAGTCGAGAGGGGTCGAGTTACCGGAACCCAATGTGTGGTAGTATCGAGTCATTGGACAACATACACATAACTCATTTCTTAGGGATGGTTCCAGTGAGACAACCCACCATGTACTCCTACATGGCCTCTCACCACTGCCTTTACCAAATCGTGTTCACACACTTAACTCTCAACATCAGAACAAAGCACTATACTCCAATTCATTCCCAATGAATCAGACCTGACATACTCTAAGCAATAACAGGCAAAGCATGGTAGGAACACAACATGGCTCAATCAACTCCTACACATTCTAGTGGGTTTTAACTATTTACTGTAGCAATGATAGGTCATGCAGAGGAATGGGTTCAACTACCGCAGCATAAAGTAGCAGTTGAATCATTGTTGTCCTAATGCAATAAATGAGAGCAGGAGCGAGAGAGTAGGATTGTATCGGAATGAACAAGGGGTTTTGCTTGCTTGGTAGATCAACAGGGGGCACTACTCCTCAGACAGGTACTCTGGATCGGTCTCCGGAGCAGGACCTATCGAGAAGGAACGGTGTCGGAAATCAAAACACAATCATATGCAACAATATGATGCATGAACATGGCATGAAAATGTGATGTTGTTTGAGCTATTGCAACTAGCATTCATTTGGTTGAGGTCCATTTGAACCAAAGGTTCAGATGCAACTCCAAAATAAGCTCTTAAATATGCCATAAGTGTGTTTTCATATATACAGGATGTATAGGTTGGTTTGTCATGCATGAAAATGGTACAGATGGATAGATTGAATTTTTTTGATAATTTTTCATATATAAATTATTTCAATCTGAGCTACGGTTGAATTTCTATGAAATTTTGAAGTTCATAACATTTTCTGGATTTTCCTGATTTATTTTTAAACCAGAAAATGATATATTGCGTCAGCAAGTCAAAGGCGGCTGACCAGGTCAAACCTGACATGTGGGGTCCACACATCAGTGTCTGTGGCTAATCCTAAATTAAATTAAACCTAAACTAGTCTAGTTAATGGGGTTGGGCCCATGCGTTAGTGACCCAATTAGTTAACACGGTTTAATTAGTTGTTAAACTAATACTAAATTAGAACTTAGCAGGCCGGGCCCCACATGTCAATGACCCATACGGGTTAAAACAGGTCAACTGGGGGGTCAAACACGGTTAACCCGCCGGCGTTTAGCCGCCGGCGAGGCAGAACGCGGCGGAGGGCCTCGGATTTGGTCCTCCAGTGACCATTTGGGCGGCGGAGGCCACGGGCGAGGAGCCAGAGCTTGTCCGCGTCTTCTGGGCAAGAGGGAGAGGCAGGGACGGCCGGAGCTCGCCGGAATCGAGCTCGAGGCGGCGGCCGAAGCACGGCTCCGGGCGGGAATGAGCCACGGGGCACGACAGGGGCTACGGAGTGCCTCGACGGCCTCCTGGCGTTGCATTGAGCATGGTGGTGTGCTTGGGCACTAGCTATGGTGGCCCTGGCCACGGCGGCGACATGGCCGGCGGCGAGACGCTCGCGGTTGCGACGGTTTGCAGGGCTACGGCACGGAATCGAGCACGGGGATGGAAGGGAGACGGAGGAGAGCTCACAGCGGTCTCGATGGCGTCAAGCGCGAGCTCGGGGGAGGCCTCGACGAGGTGAATCGCCGGCGAGGACCTCCAGGTACCGAGGTCGAAGAAGACGTTGGGGACAGCATTGTGGTTCTTCTCAGGTTGCTTGGCTCGATGTGGAGGAAGAAGACGATGATGCGGAGCTCGGGGACTCATCGGCAGGGAGTGGAGTGGCCGGTGGCCATGGCTACGGTGAGCGGCGCCTCCGGTTGTGTGTGGTGGTCGCGTGGGTGAGAGCTGGTGAGGAGGAGAGTGAGCGAGAGAGAGAGAGGAAAGGATCCAGGGGGGTGTGTGGCGTTGCCTCGACGCGTCTGGGATGAAGCAGGTAGGGAGGAGGTGGCTCGCGCGCGGTGACCACGCGCCCTTCGTCCTCCTGGCAAGAGGAGGAAGACGACAGGGGAGGTGGGGATGGGCCGGGCTGGCCAACCAGCTGGGCTGAGTTTTCTCCTCGGCCAGGTAAGCCAGGTGAGGTTTTTCCCTTTTTCTTATTCTTTTCTGTTTTTGTAATTTGTTTCCTGATTTAGTAAAATACTAAATCAACTTATTTTCTTCTGAAATTTATTGTAGGAGCTAGTTGAAATATTCCAGAGCCCCTCACATAAAAATCAAAATTATTGGACATATATATATATATAAATATCATATATATATCCAATTCCAAATGGCCAAATAAATATTTATGAGCTCATGAAAATATTGGTTTGATTTTTATCTGGGTTATGAGCTCATGAACCCAAATAAATATTTTCAGAGAGCAACATGAACATTTTCTTGGACCTTTTTGGAGCAAATTTTATCTGGGTCATTTCCAGAAATGATTTCTGAGGGTTTCACAAATCCCCATTTCAAGTTTCAATGAAATTTAAACATGATGCAAACATGAAGGCTGGCCTAGGTCATACCAGAACTAGGGATGTGACAACTCGCCCCCACTCGGAAGAATCTCGTCCCGAGATTCAGGAGTTGGCGGAAAGAAAGTGGGGTACTCAAGTCGAAGACGATCTTCTCACTCCCAAGTAGCTTCTCTCTCGGAATGATGGGACCACTGAACCTTGAGAAACTTGATGTTATGACGTCGAGTGACAGGCTCTGCTTGATCCAGAATGCGGACGGGGTACTCTTGATAAGTGAGGTTATCTTGGAGATCAAGTGTTTCGTGGTCCACTCCGCGGGTGGGATCCGAGAAGCAACGCCTGAGTTGAGAGACGTGGAAGACATCATGTACTCGGGAAATATGTGGGGGTAGTTCCAACTGGTAGGCAACCTCTCCTCGTTTAGCGAGAATGCGAAAAGGACCAATGTAACGAGGAGCCAACTTGCCCTTGATACCGAATCGATGGGTACCCTTCAAAGGGGTAACCCGAAGGTAAGCTTTGTCGCCAACTTCATAAGACACTTCCTTATGACTACGGTCATACTGGCTCTTTTGACGAGATTGGGCTGTTTTCAAATTCTCACGAATGATGCGAACTTGCTCTTCTGCCTCGTGTATCATATCCGGTCCAAAGAATTGTCTTTCACCGGTTTTTGACTAGTTCAAAGGTGTTCGACATCTTCGTCCATACAGAACCTCGGAAGGAGCTTTCTTGAGGCTGGATTGGTAGCTATTGTTATAAGCAAACTCGGCGAAGGGAAGACACTTCTCCCAATCCATACCGAATGAGATAACACAAGCTCTAAGCATGTCTTCAAGAATTTGGTTGAACCTTTCCACCTGACCACTTGATTGAGGGTGGAAAGCGGTACTGAAGGAAAGATGGGTGCCCATGGCATTTTGGAAACTCTCCCAGAAATGAGAAGTGAAAAGACTACCACAGTCTAAATTGATCTCTAGTGGAACACCATGAAGTGACACTATTCGAGAAATATATAAGTCAGCGAGCTGACTAGGAGTGATACTCTCTCGAACAGGTAGGAAGTGAGCCACTTTGGAAAGACGATCAATGACTATGAAGATATCATTATTCCCTCTCTTGGTCTTGGGAAAACTAGTGATGAAGGGATAGCTAAAGGTTGAAGGGTGCCAGCAGGACTTTGATGTTATGCCTTAACGCAATGACAAACGTCACATTTAGCAATGAACTCATCGATTTCTCTTTTCATCCTAGTCCACCAGAACCTCTGGTGTAGGTCCTGATACATTTTAGTACTACTGGGATGAATCGTGAGAGGAGATTCATGTGCCTCCTTAAGGATTAATTGTCGAAGATGTTACTTCTTGGGGACCACCAGGCGATTCCTGAAGAAAACAATACCTCGATCATCTATAGAGAAACTACCAGCAATGCCCTTGGCAATGTTTCTCTTGATCCGGGTAATCCCCGTATCATGCTTCTGGGCTTCTATGATATGATCCACAAGAGTAGGTTTCGCCACCAAGGTAGAAAGGAATCCGTGAGGAGCAATGTGAAGGTTGAGCTTACATAACTCCTCACAGAGAAGTGGTTGGCCCTGTTGCAACATGAGATTTTTGCAATAGGACTTACGACTTAGTGCATCAGCCATGACATTTCCCTTGCCTGGGGTGTAGGTAATCCCTAAGTCGTAATCTGAGATCAACTCCAACCAACGTCTTTGCCTAAGGTTCAAATCTGGTTGGGTTAAGATATACTTGAGACTCCCGTGATCGGTGTAAATCTCGCAACGCTTACCAAGGAGGTAATGTCGCCAGGTCTTAAGTGCATAGACTACGGCTGCAAGCTCTAGATCATGTGTAGGATAATTCTCCTCATGTGGATGCAACTGTCAAGATGCATTGACAATCACATGGCGATCTTGCATAAGAATGCAACCTAGTCCCTGTCGTGAGGCATCACAATAGATAACAAAGTCCTTAGTGAAATCCGGTGGCACAAGTATGGGAGCAGAAGTCAAGCGTCTTTTCAGTTCCTGAAAACTGTGCTCACACTGTGGGGACCACTCAAACTTTTTATCTTTCTTGAGAAGTTCCGTGAGAGGTTTCGCCACTTTGGAGAAGTTCTCAACGAAGCGACGACAATAACTGGCTAGGCCAAGGAAACTCCTAACTTGCTTAACCGTTTCAGGCGGAGTCCAATCAAGAACGGCCTATACTCTCTCGGTATTGACAGCAATGCCCTTACCAGAGATTATGTGGCCAAGATAGGTCACTTCTAGCAACCAAAATTCGCACTTGGAGAACTTCGCATAAAGGCAGTGCTCTCTGAGTTTCTCTAACATAAGTCTAAGATGTTCGACATGCTCTTCCTCGTTCTTTGAGTAAATAAGAATATCATCGAGGTAAACCACGACGAACTTATCTAAGTACTCCATGAAGATCGAGTTCATCAAGCGGGAGAATGTAGCTGGAGCATTGGTTAGACCAAAGGACATGACGGTGTACTCGTACTGACCATAACGAGTGACAAAAGCCGTCTTAGGAATGTCCCCATTTCTGATCTTGATTTGGTGGTAGCCTAACCTCAAATCCATCTTGGAAAAGACTGAGGATCCAGCGAGCTGATCATATAGTTTGTTGATCCTGGGGAGCGGATACTTGTTTTTATCGTGACCAAATTAACGGGACGATAATATACAACCATCCGATCCGTACCATCCTTCTTCTTGACAAAGAGGACGGGGCAAGCCCAAGGAGAAGAACTAGGACGGATGAAACCCTTTTGCAAGAACTCATCAAGTTGTTTCTTAAGCTCAGCTAGCTCTAAGGGTGCCATCTTGTAAGGTCTCCTAGAAATTGGGGCGGTTCCTGGGATAAGATCTATGACAAACTCTACATCTCTGTCAGGTAGAACACCTGGCAGTTCCTCTAGAAAGACATACGGAAAGTCACGGACTACCGGGATATCTTCAAGGTCTGGAAGGGGGCTGGCATTAAGAGAATAGAGTTGACACTTTGCAACTCTGGTGGAGACAGTGACTATCTTGCCAGATGGATGTGTGAGCTGAACAGACCCGGTGTAAAAATCAATCTTGGTATAGATTTCATCCAGTCCATACCCAAGATGATGTTCATATCTGTAGACTTGAGGGCTATAAGTGAGGCAAGGAATACAAGTCTGTCAACAAGGATTTCATTACCATGGCTTACACTAGAAGTTTGCCATTTGGATCCAGGGGTTTGAATGACTAGTGGAGAGGGCATATCACAAAATGAAATGTTGTGCAAGTTAGCATAGCTTTCAGAAATGAAGGAGTGAGATGCTCCAGTGTCGAACAAAACCGATGTTGGATGACAATTGACAAGGAGTGTACCAAGAACGACATCCGGATCATCATGAGCGTATTTAGCTGAAACGTGATGCACATGTCGATGTTCCGTGGAAGCTGACTTGACACTGATCATCTTGCGTGATGGCTTACCACGGCCAACGGACTTCTCAGGCTGGGGTGGAGCATAGTTGGTTTGAGAGCAGTCACGTGCATAGTGTCCTGGCTCTCCGCATGTGAAGCAAGTCCCTGAGGTAGGACGTGGACCCGCATTGACAAGCGGTCTACCGATAGGCCTGGGTGGAGCATGTAACTGAACTGGGTGAGGCACCACATAAGAGGGCCTTGGTGAATAACCGGGTGGAAGAGCGGAGTTCGGAACCCAAATCCGGCGCTTCTGAGAACTAGAACCGGAGGAAGAACCCAAATCACGGGTGTGGTTACGAGACTCCTCGTAAGTGAGTTGAGCTGTCTCTGCATTAATGGCCTTGTTCACAAGAGCCTGGAATGTATTGCAATGATGCAAGTGGAGATCACGACGCAACTTGGGGTTGAGACCCTTACGGAACCTAGCCTGCTTCTTGGCGTCTGTGGACACCTCTTCTGTAGCATAGCGGGCAAGGTTCTCAAACTCTCTACTGTAAGCATCAACAACCATCTTATCCTGGGTGAAACTACAGAACTCTTCTCTCTTGCGGTCAATGAGAGCCAGAGGGATGTGATGCTCGCGAAAAGCCTCGGTGAAATCTCTCCAGGTGGGTATCTGGCCAGCTGGAAGCATAGCCTCATAGTTCTGCCACCAAATACTAGCAGGACCTTCCAGGTGATATGCAGCATAGGTGACCTTGTCACTTTCAGCTACGTTCGCAGAATGCAGCTTGTAAGTGATACTACGAAGCCAGTCATCTGCATCGAGTGGTTCAATGGAATGATGGAAGGTAGGTGGTTTCATACCAATGAAATCATAGATGGTTGCTGACTCTTTGCACTGGGGTGGGGTGTTCTCCTCGATACGTGCTAACAAGCGGTTAGACTCATGCTTGTTCCTCTCCATCTCTAACATGAACTCTGCCAACGAAGACTGGTCGGGAGGATCCTCATCCCTACCATCTCCGTGGTTCTGACTACAAGCAACAGAACTTTAGTTAACTAGCAACATCCTGAAGAACGAAACCAAGAAAACAAGGATGGATTCAGCATCAACTAAAGGATGCAGAAAGTAGCACAAGAATTTACTATCTCTCAAACTCCTAGGACAATTTCGGCAGCATAACAGCAGTAAAATGCTCAAAATGAGACATCCTACAAACGATGGGGTAGTACCAAACTCAACATCATCACTCAAGGTTCTGAGATATTACTAAACAGACTACACCAGAGGTACTCAAACTGGGATATGACTCAGATCAAGCAATCCTAAGAGACTACAGAGTAGTAACACGTGATCCTGATAGACGGAAGAGAAAGCCTAGTTCCTTATCCCCATAGGAAAGATAGGATGACTTAGATCAGAAGGCATGAGGTATAAGGAGTAAAAATAGCCTTACGTTCCTTTCCACAATCAATTCCCCTATATAGCTAAAGAATTTCTAGACTCAACTTCGACCAGGTTGGCTTGGTAATCCTACAGGCAGTCAGGCTCTGATACCAAAGCTGTTGGGACCCCAATTCTAAGTCACACTGATCTAGCATGTAACACCTCATATCACTTTGCGGCCTCACGCACGGTATTCCCGCGGGTGTCACCTTACCATGGCCCGGGACCGTTTGCTCACGTATATGATAGTGTCGCTAGCATCCATATGACAAAGAACCCGGGCCGACATGACTAGTCGTGAACCCAAAGTGGCACTAACTTACGGGGACAGGCATACATGAATCAACATCGAGCATGTCGGTCAGCAGTGTGCAAATCTGGGCTGTAGCACTGGGCTAACAGGACTCCGGTGAACCGGGCTGTAGCTGGCTAGGCAGGACTCCGGATGTCACCGCGTGACATTTCCCCGAAGGGACAGACACAGGAACGAAGTGAATCACATGCCGGCCAGTCTAAGTGTTCCGGAGCAGTAGTGCTGGGCTAGCAGGACTCCGGTAAACCGGGCTGTAGCGGACTACCATGGCTCGGTGGAAGCACTAGACTACATTTCCCCATAAGAGAGGCTACCAAGGATAGACAACTAGGTTGTCAGATCCCACACATGGCAATACACGTTACACATACGCATAACATGAAGGTATGTGATGTACAACATGGCATCACAACATAACGCAAACTCATATAGATAAAGGCCCAGAAGAGCCACATAGCATTAAATACAAACAGGGGTCACATGACCATTCATTCAGAGCATACAAGCAACGGAAGAATTACATGTCTAAGTACAGACAACTACAAAAGGAAAAAGGCTGAGAAGCCTGACTAACTACAAGTCCCTCCCAAGGGTACAGGATCGTAGCTGAGGTAACAACCTACTCGCCAAAGTCCAAGCGGTACTACTACAGATGTCTCACCTGCAAAACATAATTAAAGCAAACATGAGTACAAAGGTACTCAGCAAGACTTACATTAGATCCTATCATACATGCATTTGTATCAAGAAGGTAATGTGGGGTTTAGTTGCAGCAAGCCAGCTTTGGCTTGGTGGCTATCATGTTCTACGTCAATGAGAAACTTCTTTGAGGTGAGGCAGCGCACACGAGTCCACTAATCACCACATCAATACACTATTATGGATTCATCCTCTTCTTCTTACGAGAAAGCCATC
The DNA here is from genome assembly GCF_018294505.1 of Triticum aestivum. Classification (NCBI taxonomy): domain Eukaryota; kingdom Viridiplantae; phylum Streptophyta; class Magnoliopsida; order Poales; family Poaceae; genus Triticum; species Triticum aestivum. The sequence goes on from NC_057809.1 coordinate 308,269,993, forward strand.
CATAGCACTCACACTTGTCTTGAGCATTTTAGAGTATCCAATTCATGTTGTCTATGTACCACGTAAGCATCCAAGAAGTCCATAACCGCGGACACGGCTATTCGAATAGATCATGATAACCCTGCAGGGGTGTACTTCTTCACACACGCTCTCACCACTTATCACCATGTACACGTCATGTACCTCGGCAACCTTCAAGCGGAAGCCTAGCGAGGGTGTCGGCCACGACCTGACTAACCACACAAGTCTCTCATCCAGGTTTATGGCCTATTCGGGTTCCATCCGCAAGGAGATCCGGCCGGGGTGTCGCTCACGGCCCCAAACGATGTGAGCAGGGTTCCCAAGCCCACCATCCAGGTGCCACTTGGTACACCGTGCCACTGTGCCTAGTCTGTCCCAAGCCCACCTGGCCGGGTGCCACTTGGTAGAATACTAACACTACCTACAAACACCAGAAACTAGTTGCGACTCCTGGACAGAGGTCAAGTTGGTTAATAAGTCGAGAGGGGTCGAGTTACCGGAACCCAATGTGTCGTAGTATCAATTCATTGGACAACATACACAGAACTCAGTTCTTAGGGACGGTTCCAGTGAGACAACCCACCATGTACTCCTACATGGCCTCTCACCGCTGCCTTTACCAAATCGTGTTCACACACTTAACTCTCAACATCAGAACATAGCACTGCACTCCAATTCATTCCCAATGAACCAGACCAGACATACTCTAAGCAATAGCAGGCAAAGCATGGTAGGAACACAACATGGCTCAATCAACTCCTACACATGCTAGTGGGTTTTAACTATTTACTGTGGCAATGACAGGTCATGCAGAGGAATGGGTTCAACTACCGCAGCATAAAGTAGCAGTTGAATCGTTGTTGTCCTAATGCAATAAGTGAGAGCAGGAGCGAGAGAGTAGGATTGTATCGAAATGAACAAGGGGTTTTTCTTGCCTGGTAGATCAACAGGGGGCACTGCTCCTCAGACAGGTACTCTAGATCGGTCTCCAGTGTAGGACCTATCAAGAAGGAACGGTGTCGGAAATCAAAACACAATCATATGCAACAATATGATGCATGAACATGGCATGAAGATGTGATGTTGTTTGAGCTAATGCAACTAGCATTCATTTGGTTGAGGTCCATTTGAACCAAAGGTTCAAATGCAACTCCAAAATAAGCTCTTAAATATCCCATAAGTGTGTTTTCATATATACAACATGTATAGGTTGGTTTGTCATGCATGAAAATGGCACAGATGCATAGGTTGAATTTTTCTGATAATTTTTCATATATAAATTATTTCAATATGAGCTACGGTTGAATTTCTATGAATTTTTGAAGTTTATAACATTTTCTGGATTTTCCTGATTTATTTTTAAACCAGAAAATGATATATTGCGTCAGCATGACAACAGCATTGCGTCAGCAAGTCAAAGGCGGCTGACCAGGTCAAACCTGACGTGTGGGGTCCACACGTCAGTGTCTGTGGCTAATCCTAAATTAAATTAAACCTAAACTTGTTTAGTTAATGGGGTTGGGCCCACGCGTCAATGACCCAATTAGTTAACAGGGTTTAATTAGTTGTTAAACTAATCCTAAATTAGAAATTAGCAGGCCGGGCCCCACATGTAAATGACCCATACGGGTTAAAACTGGTCAACTGGGGGGTTAAACACGGTTAACCCGCCGGCGTTTAGCCGCCGGCGAGGCAGAATGCGGCGGAGGGCCTCGGATTTGGTCCTCCGGTGACCACGGGCGAGGAGCCAGAGCTCGTCCTCGTCTTTTGGGGCAAGAGGGAGAGGCAGGGACGGCCAGAGCTTGCCGAAATCGAGCTCGAGGCGGCGGCTGAAGCACGGCTCCGGGCTGGAATGAGCCATGGGGCACAGCAGGGGCTACGGAGTGCCTCGACGGCCTCCTGGCGTTGCACTGAGCATGGCGGTGTGCTCGGGCACTAGCTACGGTGGCCCTGGCAATGACGGTGACATGGCCGGCGGCAAGACGCTCGCGGTTGCGACGGTTAGCAGGGCTACGGCATGGAATCGAGCACGGGGAAGGAGGGGAGACGGAGGAGAGCTCACAGCGGTATCGATGGCATCAAGCGCGAGCTCGGGGGAGGCCTGGACGAGGTGAATCGCCGGCGAGGACCTCCGGGTACCGAGGTCGAAGAAGATGTTGGTGACGGTGTTGTGGTTCTTCTCAGGTTGCTTGGCTCGACGTGGAGGAAGAAGACGATGATGCGGAGCTCGGGGACTCATCGGCAGGGAGTGGGGTGGCCGGTGGCCATGGCTACGGCGAGCGGCGGCTCCGGTTGCATGCGGTGGTCGCGTGGGTGAGAGCTGGGGAGGAGGAGAGTGAGCGAGAGAGAGAGAGGAAAGGATCCAGGAGGGTGCGTGGCGTCGCCTCGTCGCGTCTGGGATGAAGCAGGCAGGGAGGAGGTGGCTCGCGCGCGGCGACCACGCGCCCTTCGTCCTCCTGGCAAGAGGAGGAAGACGACATGGGAGGTGGGGATGGGCCGGGCTGGCCAGCCAGCCGGGCCGGCTTCTCTCCTAGGCCAGGTAAGCCAGGTGAGGTTTTCCCCTTTTTTTATTCTTTTCTATTTCTGTAATTTGTTTCCTGATTTAGTAAAATACTAAATCAACTTATTTTCTTCTGAAATTTATTGTAGGAGCAAGTTGAAATATTCGAGACCCCCTCACATAAAAATCAGAATTATTGGACATATATATATATATATATCATATATATATATCCAATGCAAATAATTATTGCATTAATTCCAAATGGCCAAATAAATATTTATGAGCTCATGAAAATATTGGTTTGATTTTTATCTCTGTCCAATATTATCAGAGAGCAACATGAACATTTTCTTGGACCTTTTTGGAGCAAATTTTATCTGGGTCATTTCCAAAAATGATTTCTGAGGGTTTCACAAATCCCCATTTCAAGTTTCAATGAAATTTAAACATGATGCAAACATGAAGGCTAGCCTAGTTCATACCAGAACTAGGGATGTGACACAAGCGCCCTGGCTTGTAAAACAGACACTGCCTCAAAAAGAAGTTTAACTATGGTCGTCAAAAAGTGCACAAAAAGAACAAATGCAGTACACTTATACATATAAACGCAGTGCTGCAATTATAAGCTAAATAAAAATTAATGCAGTTCATATGTCAATGTAATGGAGTACACACATATGTACAAAAAACCTGAATAAAACAACAATGCAGTTCACACATACATAAAGTGGAGTTCACATATACAAATAAATGTAGTGCTGCATACACAAACTTCACAGTTTGTTTCCAAAAAAATGCCGGACTAGATACGGTAAGGCAGCACCAAATTGTACAACATCAAGTAAGGACCATACACAAAAAATAAACAAAGCATAAACATCAAAAAGTAGCAGATATTTATAAGAACAATCCATTTCAAAACTCATTGGACACATATCAAATTTACAACAGAAATAGGGATACAAACAAATTACCAAATTACAAATAAGAAAAAAACACATACCAGAAGGTGGGGCCACACTTATGGGAGAAGATTCAATTGGTGAATTCAATTGATGTTCTGCATCACTACCATGATCTTTACCACTGGGACAATCAGAGCCAATTGGTGTATCATTATGACCACTTCAATCACCTACTGGATTCAATAAAAACCAGGAACAGAAATTACAAAACATCATATGACAAATAATGCAAAGCAACACTGACAACTAACACAGCATAAACAAATTTGCAGGATGAACTAGTAAACAAGGCCAAAGTAAGCAGTCCACATACCTTGAACTACTCCTTCTACTCTGCTTGGCGAAGACATGGCGTTTGCCTGCTGCACAAGGACGAAGTGATAGATATCAGCAACAATATCAATGAAATCTGATGCAACCCTAGATGCACCTTGCTCTGCCTACAGAGCACACACGAGTACATAATTCAAATCGAGACCAATATCGCCTGCTACAGAAAAAATACAAAAGCAAAAAACACAGCAGCCACTACGAGAATCAGAAAACTAGATGAGGGGACGATCAAGACCGAGGGCATGGGAAACGTACCAGAAAAAAGGGGATGAACGACGGTGGTGGGGGCGGGAGCGGGAATGGATGGGAAAGGGCTGTGGGAGCGGAGCGGGAAGGGCTGGCAGAGCGGACGGGGACGCGGACGTGGAATGCAGGAATAAGGACCTCGTAAGGATGGCGGTTCCGTGGGCAATGGCGGTTGCTATAGGCGATGATGGTTTTGCTCGAGGGACAGATGCTTTGGGAGCGCCTGCAAGAGAGGAGAGAGATTTCTTCTTGGTCTCTCCCTATGAGCGGAGCGATGGGATCACCTGGGAGGGCCACATCCGAGGCCTATGTTGGAAAGAGTTACATAAAATGGGCCAGCCCAAAACGGCTCGGCTAAATAAGCTGGACAAGAATGAAACGAAAAAGTTAGAAGTTAGTACCAGACTCAGTTTGCTGTGAAGAATAATCAAGTTTGCACAGTCAAACAAATAAATACATGTAGTTTGAAAAAAAGTTAAATTCAAAAAACAACGTGCGTGTTAAGATAACGGGTCCGAAAAAAAGTCTACCTTCAAATAAATGCCACAACAAAAAATGAGGGGGGGGCTCCCGTGCCAGGGGCTGCAGCAAGTGCATGCAGAAAACAGATGCAAGACACAACTCTAGACAATGAAGTGCATTTGGTTAGACGAATATGTGTGGTATCATAAGCAATGTTGTTTCGGAATACATACATGAATACATATGTGGTCTACTTCACAATGAAAAATACTCGTAAATTGCAGAATATACTGCCCTTTTTTCAAGGGGCTGCAACAAGTATAGGCAAAAAAAGGTGCAGTACAAACCTATAGACAATTGCAGTGCTTTTCTTAGACAAAGCAGTGCGGTATCATAAGCAATATAGTTTCGGGAACACATACGATATATATAAACGTGACAAATGCCCGTTCGCACAGAACATGGTGGTTAACGAATTTTACAGATGAAAAATGAAATAAAACCACGTCCGGAGACGACCGCCCAATCCGAGCAGTTCCATCGCCACAAACCCACGATAACAGACGCAACCCCAACCCACAATCTGCACAACCGCATCGTCAGCGAGATCGTGTAGTTTATCCAATGTGACCATCCCCATTTAAATTCAGACCCCTGCCAATGATTTCTCATCCACAACAACACAAGTTTCCATTGTGATGCCAACAAGTTGCTCCATCACACCAGTCTCCATAGAAGACACCAAGCCCTACTACCGGCGATGGGTTTCGTCGATGAGTACTGAACGTGCAGGCGCACGGCAACACCAAGTTGCACGTCATCCACACCAATGACAAGAAGCAGATGGTGACCTCCCTCGAGCAGTACGAGCGCCACCTCAGGCTATAGCGCCACAAGATCGTCGGGATTGATCTCGAGTACAACAACGAGCCTGACGCGACACAGAAACCCACCCTCGTCCAACTCTCCGTCGGCAAGACTCAGCCGGTGCTGCTCTTCCAACTGAGCGATGCTGAAAGGTGCACCGTCTTAGACAACTTCCTCGCCGACCCTAGGTACACATTTTCTGCCTTCTCCATTGGCGGAGACGAAACCAGGTTAGAGGACGTCAATCTGGAGGCCGCCAACTTCGTCGACATCCAGAAGGAATGGAGGGTGCCCGAGGCCACAAAGGAGTTGGACTCCCCTGAAGACGTTGCCGACATGCTCATCGACGACTACTACAACAACATGAAGAAGATGATCACCGATGATGAAGATTGGTGTTGGGCCACCTTGCCTCTGACCATGAGGCACATCGAGTACGCGGCAAACGATGCCTACGCAGCGTACGAGATATGGAGCCGCATCACCCTCACCCAGGACGGGCTTCGCCGTGCAAATCTAGAGAAGTAGGAGCCCCCAAGAAGTGCGCCAGGAGCAGCTGGGGAGACGCTACCTGGTGAAGAAGAAGACGGTACCAGCCAAGAGCCAACATTGCTGGTGCCGTTTTAGATTTATCATCAAATCTTCTCTCTGTTCTTTGCTTATGTATCGTTAGTTTGCTTGCGATCATTTGCTTTTGCTGAACTTAGTTTTCTTGTCATACATAATGGCTTGTAATGATGAACTTTCCTTATGTTATGAAGAACTTTATTTGAATTACAAAACTAGAGTTCAACATTAGAACATAATGTAGTGCACATAAAGTATGTGATTCGAGCAGTGCACAAAACGGACGAAGATGCAGTGCACAAATAGGATGCATGGAGTGCAAAATGTGTACACCTGCGGTACAGGAGTCTGATGAATGCAGTGCACACATACCCAACAAAGCAGTGCACATCGTACACTAGAAAAAAGAATACATAAGAGCAAAAACACGAAAAGAAAATGCAACCAGCATGAAGTGCACAAAAATGCACCTGCATATGTAGTGCGGAATGTGTGCACATGCAGTACACAGACATGATGAATGCAGTGCAGAAATGATTTACTAAGCAGTGCACGCCCCATATTAGAAAAATACGTAAGAGAAAAAATACACCTGTAGTACAGGACTCTCACGAATGTAGTGCAGACATACCCAACAAAGCAATGCACACCGTATACTAGAAAAAGAATACGTAAGAGGGAAAACACGAAAAGAAAATGCGACCAGCATGTAGTGCACAAAAAACACATGTATATGTAGTGCAGAATGTGTGCACATGTAGTACACAAACCTGATGAATGCAGTGCAGAAATGATTTACTAAGTAGTGCACGCCCTCTATTAGAAAAATATGTAAGAGGAAAAATACAAAAAAATTGACCACCCTGGTGCAACCAGGCCCCAGCCAGTCTCGTAGTAAGTCTGCGCCCACAGTAGTCGAGTCCGTTCTGAGCCACGATGCATGGGGCCGGGCACACATGGGCCCACAGGTCAGAGTGGATAGAGTAGTGAGCTTCGTGTATAAGCGCCCAAATAAGTAACAGAGGAGTTCGATACGGATGCCTCGCCAGGGTTTATAAATAGGTCAGGCGCGCTCTCCACGGGCGAGGTGGGACTAAACATTAGGGCGCACACACAGCCCACCGTTTACCAGCCGTGCTGATAGGCTGACTTGGACCCAATGCATCTTCACTCCCCAAACACATGCCCAACACGCAAAAGAGAGGCCACTGAAAATTTAAAAAAATCCGACATACCATGAAAAACCACGGCCCAATAAAAATAGAAACAATAACTAGAAAAATAAAAACAAGCATAATCCACTGTAGTTCGTTGTAATACGACAATGCAGTTCGCTAGATTCAAGTAAGCACTGCGGTTACTTCTCAAATGCATTCGTGTACATTGAATCTGAATCAATCCACCACCTAACACCAACCACAACATTTATTACTTCTGTTGCTCAATTGGCTGCATAAAAACCTATCCATTCATGCTCCAGACTGACACAACTCCTCCACTATTCCTCTTTTTCTTCAAATCGTAGATCTAGGGTCCCCCCATCCCCAACTGTTCTCCGAAATTCCAGTGAACCCGCCATGGACTGTTCGTGCGGATGTTTGGCAAGGATGGTGACACGTCTCCAATGTATCTATACTTTTTTTATTGTTCCATGCTGTTATATTATCATTCTTGGATGTTTTATAATCATTTTATAGACATTTTATTTCATTTTTTTCTACTAACCTATTGACATAATGCCAAGTGCCAGTTTTTGTTTTTGCATGTTTTTTACATCGCAGCAAATCAATACCAAATGGAGTCCAAACGCAGCGATACTTTTTGTGGAATTTTTTGGACCAGAAGACATCTAGTGGGCCGAAGAAGCACCTGGGGGCTGCTCCGAGGGGAGCACAACCCACCAGGGCACGCCTGTAGGCCCAGGCATGCCCTGGTGGGTTGTGCAAACCTCGGGTGCCCCCAGACCACCTCTTTACTCTATAAATACCCCAATATTCCAGAAACTCTAGGAGAGTCGACGAAAATCTATTCCAGCCGCCGCAAGTTCCAAAACCACCAGATCGAATCTAGACACCATCACGGAGGGGTTCATCATGCCCATTGGTGCTTGTTCGATGATGCGTGAGTAATTCGTTGTAGACCTTCGGGTCCATAGTTAGTAGCTGGATGGCTTCCTCTCTCTCTTTTGATTCTCAATACAATGGTCTCTTGGATATCCATATGATGTAATTCTTTTTGCGGTGTGTTTGTTGGGATCGGATAAACTTTTAGTTTATGATCAAATCTATCTTTTTATCCATGGAAGATATTTGAGTCTTCTTGATCTCTTATATGCATGATTGCTTATAGCCTCGTATTTCGGCTCCGATATTTGGGTTTTGTTTGGCCAACTTGATCATTCATCTTGCAATGGGAAGAGGTGCTTTGTGATGGGTTCGACCTTACAATGCTTGATCCCAATGACAGAAGGGGAACCAACATGTATCTATTGTTTCCATTAAGGATAACAAGATGGGGTCTATTTCTACATAAATAGACCTTGTCTATATCTTGTCATCGTTCTTATTGCATTACTCCATTTCTCCATGAATTTAATACACTAGATGCATGCTGGATAGCGGTCAATGTGTGGAGTAATAGTAGTAGATGCAGGCAGGAGTTGGTCTGCTAATCTTGGATGTGATGCCTATACAATGATCATTGCCTGGATATCGTCATGATTATTTGAAGTTCTATCTATTGCCCAACAGTAATTTGTTTACCCACTGTTTGCTATTTTTCTCGAGAGAAGCCACTAGTGAAACCTACGACCCTCGGGTCTCTTCTTTAATATATTTGCCTTTGCGATCTATTTTCCTTTACTCTTATTTTCAGATCTATTAAACCAAGATAATAAAAATACCTTGCTACAATTTATTTTATCTTGTGTTCCCCCGAGATCTATCTATCAAATTATTACAACTTTCTCACGTCCGTTTGCCAATCTCTAGCGCCGTTACCCGAAAGGGATTGACAACCCCTTTAATACGTCGAGTTGCCAGTATTTGTTATTTGTGTGCATGTGTTGTTTACGTAGTGTTGCTTGGTTCTACTGGTTTGATAACCTTAGTCTCATCAATGAGGTAAATATCTACCGTCATTATGTTGCATCATCCGTTCCTCTTTGGGGAAATACCGACGTAGTCTAGCAGATATCAAAAGGAATTTTTGGCGCTGTTGCCAGGGGACATCATCAACATCTACCAAGTTCCTAATCACAAATCTCATCTCCTTGCAATTTACATTATTTGCCATTTGCCTCTCATTTTCCTCTCCCCCACTTCACAAAATTTGTCGTTTTATTTGCCCTCTTTTTCATTCGCTGTTTTCTCGTCAGATCTATCCTTTGCCTACAATCATGAGTGATTTCGGTATGGCAGCAACAGATGATGGCCTAGCTCCTAAGATTGGATGTACAAGCAATCTGGATGCTGAAACTTTTATCTTGGGGCAAGGGAATGTTATGGGAAAAGAATGTATCCAAGAATTTTTCAATTGTGTTGGAAATCTAAGTCTTGATGATGCTAATATACTTAGAACTACTAGATCTTATGCGGATGCTATTTCAGCTTTAGTTCTGAAACTTGAATGTAAATTTATCCGTACTCATCCTACCTTCAATGATTGTTTTTTGAGCTTCCCGTTATAAAGAATCCTAAGGTTAAAAAGTGCCACTCTCATTCTTATGAATGAATTTGACTACATAATACGGGAAGCTAGGGAAATCTTTGATTTTTATGGTATGAATCATGAAAAGCCCGAGATAGATGAAATTATTTACAATAGTGATTATGCGTTAAGACATTTGATTGTGGATAATCAAATCTTTGATGAGAATATTAAAAATTAAGTCCCCATTTTAGATATAATCCAACATGTTTTCAATAATGTTAATAAACATTACTCTTGGATTGTTGCTGGAAATCGAAGGGGTTACGATGTTAACAACTTAATAGTGCTAAGGTTTCTATGGATAATATGTTTTATGTTGTTTTTACAAAACCCCATGAAGAAAACACCTCTAAGGAAATTAAGAAGAAGGATGAAAAAACTTAGATCCTTGCTTTATGCCTAGCTAGGGGCGTGAAACAATAGCGCTTGTTGGGAGGAAACCCAATGAATAAAATTTATTTTTGCTTTTTGATTTCTGTTCTTGAGTGTTTGCACAATTATGCTACTATTATGATTGTGTTTTTTGTGTTTTAATTAGTGTTTGTGCCAAGTAAAACCTTTAGGATCTTCTTGGGTGATAGTTGTTTGATCTTGCTGATAAATAGAAACTTTTGTGCTCACGAAAATAATTTTCATTTTTAACAGAGGCGTGATAAAATACCAATTATTTTTTCATAAGATTTATATACAAATGTCTCGGGTCGTCCTAATTTTCAGAATTTTTGGAGTTTCAGAAGTATTCGAAATATCCGGATTGCTAGAGTCTGTTCTGTTTTTGACAGATTCTGTTTCCTTTGCGTTGTGTGCTTGTTTTGATAATTCTATGGTTTTCTTTGAAGAGTTTTTGCAATAGAAAAGTTGGAATACAGTATATATAATGCAAAAATAAAATATGAATGGGTTGCAACAGTACTTATAGTAGTGATTTGTTTTCTTATACTAACGGATCTCATGAAGGTTTTGTGAGTTTTGTGTGATTGAAGTTTTCAAGTGTTGGGTGATGTTATGATGGATGAAGGAATAAGGAGTAAGAAGAGCCTAATCTTTGGGATGAACATGGCATCCCAAGTTATTATACAAAGAGAAGAAAGCAACTAATCTTGGGGATGCCCCGAGTGGCATCCCCTCTTTCTTCTAACCACCATCAGTATTTTGCTCGAAGCTATATTTTTATTCGTCACATACTAGATGTTTCGCTTGGAGCGTCTTGTATGATATGAGTCTTTGCTTGTTTTGTTTTTTATTTTAAGTATTGATTCCTTGCTGGACACACCTATTTGAGAGAACCAAAATTATGCCATGACTTGTTAGAATTGCTCACTATGCTTCACTTAAATTTTTATGAGCTATGGAATTGCTTTAGACCTTCACTTATATCTTTTTGAGCACAGTGTGCTTTAGTATTTTTGAAGAAATGCTCTCTTGATTCACTTAGATTTATTTGAGAGTTAGTAAAATTTTCAAGAAATTCTCTCTTGCTTCACTTAAATTAATTTGACAGAAAGAAATATTATGCTCATGATCTTCACTTATATTTGTTTGAGCTTATCAAAAGCAACACATGAAAAATAGTTCCAAAGTGATAGTTATCCAAGAAGGATATAATAAAAACTTTCACGAAGATCATTGGACAAAATAAACTTGATTCCTTGTAATAGTTTTGAGATATGATGATGTGATATGTGAGTCATGTTGATGAGTAATTATGCTTTAGTAAGAATATTGGTGTTAAGGTTTGTGATTCCCTATGCAAGCACGAAAGTCAATAATTATGCAATGAAATTACATTCTACTTGTGGTGCATTATTCTGTGTTAATTATGCTCAATGCTCGCTTATGAGATTATTCGTTTCTTGGTTGGTCGCTTTTCAATCTTTTGCTAGCATTCATTTTGCACTAAGTATGATCAGTACTTGTGCATCCAAAATCCTTTAAACTAGCTTTGCCACATGAGTCCACCATACCTACCTATATGTGGTATTCTTTTGCCGTTCCAAGAAAATTTGTATGTGCCATCTCTCATTTTTCAAAATAAATTTCTCTTTTGTGTGCTCGTACCACTAGCAAGGTAGTGAGGGGTGGCCAATATTTTCCATGCTAGATCTGTTATTCTCACGATGAGTGTTTATTCACTTGTCATTGCACGAGAGTAAGGCAAATGTATTAGGGATGCCCAGTCCCGAAATGAAAAATGAATTTACTTTATGTTTTCAAATAATAAATTCCTTGGAAAGTGTTGGTATGGAGGGCACCCGTGGATACGGTTAGCCATGGAAAGTGAAAGTATGGTTGGAAAAGGAATGAACTTTATTTTCTGTTTGGGAACCGCCTATGATATATCTAGCATGGAAAGTGTCAGGAGCTCTAAGTCATTTTCGTTGGTGGGAAAAGTATGCCTATCAAAATGTTTTATCTCTCAATTTTCGCTTTGAGCTCTGGCACCTCTACAAATCCCTACTTCCCTTTGCGAAGGGCCTTTCTTTTACTTTATGCAATTTTTATTTTTAATTTGAGCCTCCATCTTCTCTTATAAAGCACCAACTAGGAGGCACTATGATCGTATTTGAGCATTGGGTGTAGCTAATATGCGAGTGTGTTTCATGAATGGATCAATAATTGAGCATGATAGGTTAGAGAGAACTTGTTTAGCATTGATATTTTGAAAGACATGGTTGCTTGTTGATATGCTTGAATATTTCAGTCTCATGTCAAAACTAGACTATTCTTTGAACTATATAAAAGTCCAAATGTCCATGCTACAAAGAAAAAATATATGAGATGACATGTTAGGCAACATTCCACATAAAAAATCTGATTTTATCATTTACCTACTCGAGGACGAGCAGGAATTAAGCTTGGGGATGCTAATACGTCTCCAATGTATCTATAATTTTTTATTGTTCCATGCTGTTATATTGTCGTTCTTGGATGTTTTGTAATCATTTTATAGTCATTTGATATCATTTTTTTGTGCTAACCTATTAACATAGTGCCAAGTGACAGTTGCTTTTTTTGCATGTTTTTTACATTGCAGGAAATAAATACCAAATGGAGTCCAAAAGCAGCAAAACATTTTGTGGATTTTTTTGGAGCAGAAGACATCCAGTGGGCCAAAGAAGCACATGGGGGCTGCTCCGAGGGGAGCACAACCCACCAGGGCGCGCCTGGAGGCCCAGGCGTGCCCTGGTGGGTTATGCCCACCTCGGGTGCCCCCTGGACCGCCTCTTTGCTCTATAAATACCCCAATATCCGAGAACCCTAGGAGAGTCGAAGAAAATCAATTCCAGTTGCCGCAAGTTCCAGAACCACCATATCCAATCTAGACACCATCACGGAGGGGTTCATCATGCCCATTGGTGCCTCTCCAATGATGCGTGACTAGTTCTTTGTAGACCTTCGGGTCCGTAGTTAGTAGCTAGATGTCTTCCTCTCTCTCTTTTGATTCTCAATACAATGGTCTCTTGGAGATCCATATGATGTAACTCTTTTTGTTTGTTGGGATTGGATGAACTTTTAGTTTATGATCAGATCTACCTTTTTATCCATGAAAGTTATTTGAGTCTTCTTGATCAATTATATGCATGATTGCTGATAGCCTCGTATTTCTTCTCTGATATTTGGGTTTTGTTTGGCCAAATTGATCTATCTATCTTGCAATGGGAAGAGGTGCTTTGTGATGGGTTCAATCTTACGATGATTGATCCCAGTGACAGAAGGGGAACCGACACATATGTATCGTTGCCATTAACGATAACAAGATGGGGTCTATTTCTACATAAATAGATCTCGTCTACATCATGTCCTCATTCTTATTGCATTACTCCGTTTCTCCATGAACTTAATACACTAGATGCATGCTGGATAGCGGTCGATGTGTGGAGTAATAGTAGTAGATGCGGGCAGGAGTTGGTCTACTAATCTTGGACGCGATGCCTATATAATGAACATTGCCTGGATATCGTCATGATTATTTGAAGTTCTATTAATTGCCCAACAGTAATTTGTTTACCCACCGTTTGCGATTTTTCTTGAGAGAAGCCACTAGTGACACCTACGACACATGAGTCTCTTCTTTAATATATTTGCCTTTACAATCTATTTTCCTATACTCTTATTTTCAGATCTATTAAATCAAAATAATAAAAATACCTTGCTGCAATTTATTTTATGTTGTGTTCCCGTGAGATCTATCTATCAAATTATTACAACTTTCTCACGTCCGTTTGCCAATTTCTGACGCCATTACTCGAAAGGGATTAACAACCCCTTTAATACGTCGGGTTGTGAGTATTTGTTATTTGTGTGCAGGTGTTGTTTACGTAGTGTTGCTTGGTTCTCCTACTGGTTTGATAACCTTGCTCTCATCACTAAGGGAAATACCTACCATCGTTGTGCTACATCATCCCTTCCTCTTTGGGGAAATAATGACGTAGTCTAGCAGACATCATATGGCGCCGGTAGCGGACACATGCGTGTACGCAGAGGGTCTAGAGCAAACCAACACCGAGTGGCACAACATGCTCGGGTGCCTGATGATTCCCAATAGGGGTTTCAGGCACCATTTCTTCATCGCCTCACATCCGGAGACCTGCGGGAAAGTTGGGTTTGTTTTTCCCCTCATAATTTTTGACACAATCTAGGCTGTAAATCCACATCTAAATGTATATTTCCATCAATTTTTTCGGTAGTATCAACAAATACAAATAGAATTTGTATTGTTGTTCAGATTTTTTAGCTATTAGGACTAGATAGTTACACCTATTTTTCTTCAGTACCACACCAGGTATCGACACTAGTTAGATCAGAACCCCAACACACAAACAAAAAAGAGGTTCAATAGATTAGTGTTCCAATTCTCTTAACATGCTAGCGAAGTACACTCCAAATGACCTTACAGAACAAACATGTTATAGTATAATATATATTCTACTAAAACTACATGTCAATTCCGTATATAAGTTTGTTCATACATTGCAACTACTTTATTAAATAGTAGTCATATATATGTACATATTTAAGTTAACATAAACAGATCATCCTAAATATAAATAAAAACATTTGTTATTTACTTACAAAAATTATTTTTCCATCCATGCCAAAATGTAGAAACTGCCATCCACAATAAAGTTTCCTGCACCGAGTTTAGGGAAGGTTACTTTCGAGACACAACATAAGAATGGGTATGCAGACATGCAAGCTGACTACCACATTGACACTGAAGACTGCATCAACATAACTTCTGGCTGGAATGATTTTGTCTCCCGGAATGACTTTGAGGCTGGAGAAGTGGCTATGGTATTTTTCTACAAAGAAGAACACTCCCTGAAGTTTACAATATTTGCGATGTAGGTTGTCTAGGATAAAAGCTAAAGCCATCAATGGCATATTCTAATGCTTTGTTTTTGTTGTGTGCTTTTAAAATTATGTCCATCAGAAGGCTTGAACAGTGCCTATTTAAAGTATGCAACCTCATCTGCATCATTTTATCACCCTTTTTAGACAAGTTGCTGCTGACAGAAATGTAGTTCTCTAATACACATAGTATGGTCCTTATATAAAAATATGCAGTACCCTGAACAATAACAATGCAATGCCAATGGTCAAAAACTTTGTAGTTAACGTATGTTGTTCAACAGAATTCTCATGGTATGGAGTTCATAAGAATTGACATAAATAGCAGAAATAGCAGCATAACTATTCTGCTAATGTAGTATGAAAGTGCATATATACTATGCAGTTCTCTAAGACACAAAATGTAGTTTGACAAAAAGAATTATCTCATAAGCTGTCATGCCCACTATAATACAGTTACATTGAAGTCAACTACTTAACAAAATGCAGTACACTACAAACATATGGCAGAACTGCAACAATAATATCAAAGATGTACAGGTCCAAACATGTAGGAGATTAACATAGGTGCCAATTCTACTTGCAGTTTGATAAGTGGCCAAACCATTGCGCAACCACTCAAATTTGAACTATTACCCTAAAAAATACATCAAACCCACGGCCACTGGGATGAACAGCATGCGATATCACTACTATGGAAAACCCTAGTAGTAGCGCGGGTATTTTCCCTATTAATAGCGCGGGAGGACGCGCTACTGATAAGGCGCTACAGCTAACATGTAGCAGTAGCACATGTCGTCCCATGCTACTACTATACATGGCTAGCAGTAGCGCGCTTTAGTGCAGAGCGCTGCTGCTAATATCTGTAGCGCTTTTTAGTAGGAAGCGCTACTGGTAAGGGAGTGCTACTGCTAACTTTGTTCCCCTCGCTACTGCTAGTTTTATTAGTTTCTGTTTTTTCTACATATTTGTTTTGTATTTGAATAGGCTTTATACAATAATCTTTATCATATCATACACATACAAATGTAATCATAGCATATACATACAAATAGTATCATCAAATCATGTCATCGTCATAATCATCATCCAACATAAAGTGGTCTCTCGTCATCATCTCGAAAATAGAGATACAAGTCTCGATTACTTGCAACTAAATCATCATCCATCTGAACAATGATATAGGCGAGAAGAGCTATCACTTTGCATGAACCTAAACTAACTACTGGCCATCGCTCGGAAACCAGAAACCGGTACACCTGGGCCTGACATTCGGTCCACTCGTCGTATACTCCTGGCGTAGCACTTCTTCGCCATCGATGATCTATACACCTGCATCGTCACATGAGTCGATGATATGCAACATATATAGTTGAGCAACAGAAAGAGACAGACTTGGCAAAAATAGAAGAAACCTATCATAAGCATAAATAACAAAGTTCATCATACCCAAAATGCCCTAACTAGAGTGATCTTCGCTAGTCGAGGAGGACGGTTTAGCTACATCACAAATAAAGTTTCATCGTGCATAATTCACAATTTCATCATACATATAGTATGGACTAAACGGACACATTGACATATATCAACAATCACTGCATGTCGTGCCATCCATCCAAGTCAGGGAGATAGTCCCCGAGCTTAGTGAAAGGCTTCAGGTCGAGATGCTAAACGGCTACGCGTGTTCGGACGTCTTCTCGCGACATTTGTCCTTCTTTGTAGAACATCCCTGTTTTTCCGACTACCTCCTTCATGATGATTTGGGCAAGTTCACGCTGGATGTGATAGAACTCAGCTTGAAGTCGATGATCCTCGATATCTCCTAAGTTCTTTGCCCATTGCAGAATATGGGCATCGCCAGATGTAGGTGACATGCGAAGGTTCTGGTGATCCCGTCTATACTGCAGCATGTGGTGTAGGACATAGAGTCCATCATTAAGAGAATCACTCGGTTGCTGGATGCAGTAGAAGTCGGTCTTATGGCCGAAGGCGGGCCTGTCGTCCCTTTTCTTCTTGTCCTTGACCTCTCCACCCAGTGTGCCGTAGTAAAACATAGCACTGTCGAGAACAGACTTGATGTGTAATCCTTTTTGTTAATGTTCTTCGACGAGTCCAAGTAAAGAGCGTGGGAGTATCGGGGGTAGAGGATGACGAGGACGGCGTGCCCGCCGCTACGCAAAATAAGTACACCTCAAATTAATTAGCCTCCACCGTGCAAATGAATGATTGAAATCAAAGGAAGGATATCCGCGCGGATGACTTACATGGGATGATAAGGCACGAGAATTGCCTCCTTTTCCTTATTGGCAAGCATGAAATTGATGATGTATTCCCACGCGTATTATCAGTGCTTTGCGCAGACTCCCAAGAAGGCCTCATGCATGAAGTACGGGTTAGCGACACAGATATGAGATATCTGCTCAACCCCGATGAGGTAGTTCATGTGCAAAGCATAAAGGCAGACAAACGCAAAATCCAGCTTCTTCAAGTGAAACATGTCGAAGATGTAATCGAATCGAAGGAAGAACTTCTCCATGGGGAATGTGTCGATGTACGACAATCCCCGCGACACATTAACCATGTAGAGTGGGTATCCTAGATTTTTTTTGAGGCGATGAGGCCTTTCTCTATCCGTGGCACATCGTCATGAAGTCTCCTTAAATTACTGAATCTGGCCCCTAGCACTGCTTCAGGTAGGATTGGTTGACCGGGGATATGCAATTTTGCCGCACCAGGGATATCTATACGGTCTTGAACCCGAGGCTGCTGAGGCGGCTGGATCATAGAAGCAACTTTTTTGCCTTTCCTCGGTCTCTTCCTAGACTTCTTTACTACCGGAAGGTTGTCCATAATACATTCAGACTCCGGAGGCGGCAATTCAGGCACCGACTCATGAAGCTCAAACCCTAAGTAGGCGCCAATATTGACATACTGTTGAGTGTCATCGTCATCCTCATCCTCATCTATGGCGACGTCACCAGCGACTAATGGAGTAGGCGAGGTGTTGATTTTCATACCTAACTGCCTGCTCGTGGGTGTGCTCCCGGCCGCCTCCAGATGAAGCAGACTCTTTGGCTACAACAGGACCACCCATTGCAACAATCACCAAGCCGCCGTGGGGTCTCATCATCATCCACCACTAGCACCAGAGGAGCAAAATTCTCGTCGCCCGGTTTGACACTGGACACGGAAACCTTGAAGACTTCTGGGGGGATCGGCCGGCTGTGGAACAATGGTTCCTTCGGCTCCATTATCGTTGCCTTCCCCACGTCCACCTTTTGGTCGCCGATGGTGTACAATATGGTGCACGGGGTTTCGTTGGCCTGCAAAGAAAAGTCTGCGACGTGAGACATCCGAAAGGCAACGAAAACAGGAGATTATACATTTATTGAAGGGGGCCGGTGTGACAGATACTGTGAGGGCATCAAGCTCAGCCAAAGACGAAGCACCACCGAGCACGTCCAGTGCCGGAGCCAGAGCCGGTGCAGGAGCCGGTGCGGGAGAAGGTGCAGTTGCAGGTGCTGGTGCAATGCTAGTCGAGCTTCTCCCGAGGAAGTCAGCAAGGGGAAAGTCCACTGTATTTTTTCTGGATTTTGCCTCCTCCAATTGAAAATGGTCAGAACCAAGGTAGTAGACATATCTACAACCACCGGTTTTGCGGCAGCTACTGCTGTTGCCACTGACTTAGATGATTTCTTTTCAACCGCAATCTCAACCTTCTTGTCGATGTTTTCTTCAGTTAACCTCCCTCTTTCCTTTCTCTCCTCCATGGTCTCACGGTAGTACTTCTTCCATGTGGCGCTGTCTCCGACACCATGCACGCGTCCATACGACAGTCGAGTCTCCACCGGGAGTCTTTTCAATATGTTCAACGCCTAGTTGAATGGAGTGTCCCACTTGGGCCTCGCCAACGCCTCATACGGTGAGTCGCTTTCAGCCGCAATCCTGTGCTGCTCTCTCTACAAAAGGCACAAGGATCGTTTACAAATATGACTAACATGCAGTCAAATTGATCAGAAACTAAAATTACCAGCAGTCTCATGAACTCCGTCGTGACCGCGTTCTTCTCGAAAACCTTCTTCACTGGGTCCCAACGGTGCCGGGCCCTGAGGACGTCACGCTCCTGCGGGACGGTGAACTCCGCCAAGGGGTCTGGGATGCCCAGACTCGCGGCTTCCGCATCCTCCTTGGCACATATGGACCTCTTCCCACCGTAACCACGGCTTTCGAGGTGGTGGCACCCAATGTTCTTCTATTGAAGCCCCTTCATGTACTTCGACTTTTTTTGGCAGCTTCGTCCTTGCAAGCCGCCTTGAATATTTCAAAGTGCTCTGCCGTGATTGTCGGATTATCCTTTACAATCTCAGAGTAGGGTTCCTTTTTGTTGACGATCCGATATTTCACCCTTGCTTTCCAGGCGGCCAACGTGTCGCTAAACTTTCTCATGGCGTGTTTGTTTATCTTCTTCATTGTCGGGTCCTTATCTGGATCTTTATAATCCTTTTCATTCCGGCCCAGGAACAAGAATATCTGGTGCAGCTTCTTTAGGAGGGAGGGCGTCATATTATCTATCTTTTTTAGTTTCTCATCGTTGATGGTGGCGGTTGTCCGTATGATGCAGCCTATTTGATTGTCGTAGCACGCGCGCGCTTCCTCGGGCACGTTTGGCTCAAAATTGCCATCGTCCACCTCCGTGACCACCAGTCTAGTAGTCTTGAGCTTGTTAGGAAGCCGTCGCCTCTTTGCTTTCGGTTCTATACCGGCTCTGCTAGTCTTGGCGCCGGTCTCAGTCTCAGCGCTGGTCTCAATGCCGGTCTCAGTCTCAGCGCCAGTCTCAGTACCAATGCTGGTCTCGATGTCGGTCTCAGACTCCGATGTGACAGGTGGACCTAGCAACATCAACTGTTGATCGTCGGCTTCCCTCAAAAATTCCTCTGCCGCCAGGTACACATTGTCGTAGTCACCAGAACCCTGTCCTTCATCGTTGCTAGCCATGTTTCCTACGATTAAATATAGTCAATTAATTCCAGACCTAACAAAGTGAATAATGACATAAAAAAGGCCTATGCTTTGCAGGAACGTTGACTCCTCCCCAGTGCGGCAAATTGCGGGCACTCGATATGTCCTAGTTTGTAGTACAAGTCATGCCAAAATTCACGGAATATTTCGGCATGACCTTTGCTAAAAAGTGGACAAATCGAGCACCTGAAATTTGCTGGAACAGAAATGAATCAACATTCCGGCAAAACGTAGGCCACCTGCGCTTCATTCCCTGGAAACAACAAAAGGCCACATGGGCACAATCGAACCACACTTCAATGAAAGGATATAACATGACTAACGGGGCCACAATCGAACCACACTTCCCTGGAAACAACAATAAAAGTCTAGCAAGGATCATCTTTAAAATAAAACTTGCCTAAATTCTTTTCCTAGAAAAATAGTGGTCTTTTCAAAAATCAAAAACCTTTGCAAAATGACCTCACTAAACACTTCTCTCCCTAGGACAGAACCCAAATTCTGTTCTAGCTATTCCTCTCTCTCTCTCACATTATTTTCTCTAACGCTTCTCTGCCTAGGACAGAACCCAATTAAATTGCAAAGGAACTCCATTTCTCTAACCCTTCTCACCTAATGCTCTAAAATATTTTTTTCCTCTAACCTAGCAAACCTAGTTAACCTAGCTTGTTAACCTAACGAACCTAATTAACCTAGCTATTTAACCTATTTAGTTAACCTAGCTAGTTAACCTAGTTTACCGAGATAATTAACATAATTAAACTAGTTAACCTAACTAGTTCCCTGTCAAAGCCCTAACTAAATTTTTGCACTAACCTAGATAATTAACCTAATTAAACTAGTTAACCTAGCTAGCTAGTTCTCTGTCCAATGTTTGTGCTATGCATGAGAGAGAGAGGAGGGGTGGGGGCTTATAGAGGATGGTTCCGATCGTGGCGAGGGTGGCAGTGGTGGCGAGGGAGGCAAGGGCGTCTCCGGTGATGATGAGGGAGGCAGTTGTGGCAAGGGAAGTAGGGCGTCGAGGGTGGCTCCGCTGGTGCCGAGGACAGCTTCGGTGGCGTTGATGAGGCTGCGCGGCTCCGGTGGCGTCAACGGGAGACGGCGGTGAAGTAGGGCGACGGCGAATTGGGGAGACGGCGGTGAAGTGGGGCGAGAAATTTGGGGGAGAAGTGGTGGCTGGGGGGAACCGCTTTTGGGTTAAGTCAAACTTAGGTAGCGCGTTTCTGTAAAAGCACTATAGCTAAGCGCTTTTCAGTAAACGCGCTACAGCTATAGCTATGTATTTTCCTTTCCTTTTCTCTTTCTATAGCGGGGGTCTAAAGAATCGCTACTGCTAAGTTATATATAGCGCCTCTGATGAACAGACGCTACTGCTATTCCTTTCTCCTTTTTCCCTTTTTCATTTATTTTTCTTTACATTTTATTTTTTCCTTTCTCCTTTTTTTATTTCTTTCATTTTCATTTACTTTTCTATTTGTTTTTCTTTCAATTTTCTTTTCATTAACAGTAGCGCGTTTCACAGTAAACGCGTTGCTAAAATAAACTTAGCGGTAGCACTCTTTCTAGAAGACCGCTACTACTATATGTAGCCTGTCGGCTTAGTAGTGAGAATTTTAGTACTTGCGCTTTTAAAAGGAGACGCGCTACTGCTACTTTTGTGTCTGCAGCGCGTTTATCCAGCACGCGCTATTGCTATTTAGCAGTAGCACCCTTTTTTAACAAGCGCTACTACTGAAGTTCTGTGTATAAGGTTTTCCCTAGTAGTGTATTCTTTAAAAATGCACACCAAAAATACGAACATTATGCCGCAATACAGTGGTTTTTTTCAAACCAAAAAGAGAAACTAATTACAAGATTCAAAACGCATCAGCGCACAAAATCCAAAAAACAACAAGAACATATGAGCGGACGAAGCTCACACGCCCAGACAATCGATTTCACAGAAATTGAAAACTAACTCCTAAAAATTAGACAAATTGTAGAGTAAACAAACCGATTAAAACGAACTCAATCAAAGAATTCATACTAACAAACAACATTCGGGCAAGAAAAAGTCACATCCGACGTCAACACGAGCGAACAGAGAAAGCTCGTCCGCCAAATTGCTCGATTTGCAAAGATTTTAGTCGGGTTTCCTGTAAATTACAAAGAATAAAGGTCAAATGAGATCCATAACCAAATTAAATCATCCCGCAACACCCGGTTCCACACAGAACATGCGGGCGGACTGCCAAAAAATGAAGTAGTTCTCCCATGTAGCATTGCAGTGCTCATTGTAAAGAAGATGTAGTGCACTTGTGTTGAGCGTGCATTTTGGAAGTGTTAGCGGAATAACTATTCTGCTAATATTAGCAGAATAGACCGGCTGTATATATCTCACATAACTCATATACTATTATGTAGTAGTATATATAGTAATTTATCATTCTAAATATGTTGATATAATATATCTAGGATATTTCAATGCAAGTTCCATGAAAAAATTTCATATGAGCCCATAGTTTTTGTTATATTTGCGAAATACGTACATATTTGTACGTAAAAAGTATATACTCAAAATATAGTACATACTACCGAAAAAGTAGTATATATACTATGTAAACATTGTTATATACTACGTAAACATTGTTACATATACTACATACTACACGTACATACTCTCGGTTTTCACAAATACTACATACAACATACAAAACGCAAGTGGTGGTAACTACCACTGGTGGTAGGAGAATTTTGTCCTACATACATACACATATATATAATATAATATATATATAGGACAACACTATTCTAATCCCAGGATTAGAATAGTTATTTGGATCACAACCAGCCCTATAAAGGCCCGATGGACCCCTCCCGAACCCCCACCTCCCGACCAGGTGGCCGACACAGATCCTGACCCCCCCCCCCCGGTCGGGATCCCTCCCCCCGCCGGCTCCCCTCTCCTCCCATCGAGCAGCTATCAACCCCCACCTCTGTCGGGACTCGCCGTCCCCTCCACCATCCTCGCCGACCAGATTCAGCTCCGCCCCATGTCGGTGTCAAAACCGGCAGATCTCGGGTAGGGGGTCCCGAACGGTGTGTCTAGGATCGATGGTAACAGGAGACGGGGGACACAATGTTTACCCAGGTTCAGGCCCTCTCTATGGAGGTAATACCCTACTTCCTTCTTGATTGATCTTGATGAATATGAGTATTACAAGAGTTGATCTACAACGAGATTGTAATGGCTAAATCCTAGAAGTCTAGCCTATATGGGTATGGTAATGAGTATATGTGTTGGCCTTTCCGGACTACCCCCTTCGGTTTATATAGACACCGAGGGGATCTAGGGTTTACATGGAGTCGGTTACATAAGAAGGAATCTTCGGTCGCCAGGCTTGCCTTCCACGCCAAGTAGAGTCCAATCCGGACACGGTGCATTCTTCGGCCTTCATGTCTTCACAGCCCATCAGTCCGACCCCTGGATAACAGGCAGGACGCCCGAGGACCCCTTAGTCCAGGACTCCCTCACCCCCTCCATCGCCACCTCCTGTCCAACAACCGGCGGGGGCGAGCGAGCGACGGTGGAAGCCGGCGCGAGGGAGCCCGCATCGCTTGGAGCCGGCGAAGCCGCTGGATTTCTGCGACGAACCGCTGCCATGGACTTTCGGAAGCCTCCTCCTTGGTCCATCCTCTCCACCCGACGGCTTAGCAGAGTTGATGACGTCCAAGGTGAAACCTACGGCAAACGGCGTGGCCAAGGAAGCATCTTAGTGGCGCCTTCAAATCTAGCAACGGTAGATGAACTTCCTCCCTCTTATTGCCTACTCCTTCAATCTTGCCTTGCCTGACCTTCTTGCTTCGTGCACATGAACTTCGTGCCCTCTGCAAGACATGGATTGCCATGGAATTCATCTCCTAGCTCTTCGATGAAATCCTCTTAAGGTGGCCTATCTACTACTGGAAAAAGGTTGACCAAACTTCTAGCCAAGGTATGGTTGAACTTCCTGCCATCGGTTATCTTCTTTCAGCCATATGAAGTTCAGGTAGTGTGTGAGCCTTAGTCCAGGCTACAAAAACACTAAAAAATTATTCCTGCATTCATGTGTGAAGTTCAGGTAGCGTGTGAGCCTCAGTCCAGGCTACAAAAACTTTAAAAAAATCTCCCTACATTCATGTGTCAAGTTCAGGTAGTGTGTGGGCCTTAGTCCAGGCTACAAAAACATTAAAAAATCAGCCGGCATTCATGTGTGAAAAATAATGTGAAGTTGAACTAGTAAGTCTGCTAGAGTTCAGGTTGGTATGTATCTGGTTGTGTGCAAAAAATAAAAGGAAAATAAAACATACAATAGATCACATGAAGGTCAGGTTGGTATGCACACTAGTGGTTCAACCTTTCAAACTCATGAAGGTCGGGTTTTTTAACTGTAGATAGTATTTCCCCTTTGCCAACAAGAAGTTTAGTACGTGGAGAGTGCTTAGTTCAGGTACATAAGAAATCAAAATAGTGTAGAATAAAATAATTGTGAGGTTCATTCTATGAAGAGTGACGGTGTCCTGGACTAGGGGGTACTCACCACATCGTCTCCCGATCAGGTGGATCGGGCCGAGGACCGCCATGGCAGTTTACTCATGGTCCACTTCGGGCAGCCCATGCCACATACAAGGAATATTCGAGAAGACTTGATGATCAAGGCAAGGACTCCTCTCCATCAACGTATTCGACTAGGACTCTTGTTATCCTAGGCCTCCGGTACATTATATAAGCCGAGGCCAGGCTAGTCGATAGATTATTATGACATTATTCATCATACCCTCAGGTTTTAGACCACAACATATGATCTCGAGGTAGATCAACTCTGTACTTGATACTCCATCAATATAAACAAGCGCAGGACGTAAGGTTTTACCTCCATCAAGAGGGCCCGAACCTGGGTAAAACATTATCTCCTTCGTTCCTGTTACCGTTGATCCGAGAATCCATAGCTCGGGACCCCCTACCCCGAGATCTACCAGTTTTGACACCGACAAAGAGTGTTCAGTTCAGGTACATAAGTATGGGCAGATGCACACCTCAGTTCAGGTTGTACATGAAGACCACTTTTATATGAGAAGTTCAGGCTGTGAATAATGCTCAGTTCAGTTACAAACGTATAGGCGGATGTAACTTGTGTGTGTCAGGACCCCGACTCGATGCCACATAGGTCTAGCATGTAACACCTCATATCACTTTGCGGCCTCACGCACGGTATTCCCACGGGTGTCGCCTTACCTTTGCCCGGGACCGTTTGCGCCTTTTGGCTCACGTATATGATAGTGTCGCTAGCATCCATATGATAAAGAGCCCGGGCTGACATGACTAGTCGTAAACCCAAAGTGGCACAGACTTACAGGGACAGGCATCCATGACCCAGCTTCGAACGTGTCGGTCATCAGCAAATGGGTTCGGGCTGTAGCACTGGGCTAGCAGGACTCCGGTAAACCGGGCTGTAGCGGGCTAACAGGACTCTGGTACTCAAAGCGTGACATTTCCCCGAAGGGACAGACACAGGAACGAAGAAGGACACATGCCGGCCAGCCTAAGTGTTCCGGAGCAGTAGCAAGCTACCATGGCTCAGTGGAAACACTAGGAGACATTTCCCGGTAAGAGAGGCTACTAAAGATAAACAACTAGATGGTCAGATCCCACACATACCAAGCATTTCAATAACATACACACAATATGCTCGATATGTGCAATACAACATGGCATCACAAAATGACTCTACGACTCAAGTAGTTTATTCAATAGGCTCCGAGGAGCGAGATATTACAAACATGGGTCTCATGACCCAACACTCAGAGCATACAAGTCAAAGCACAAGCGGAAGCTATCATGTCTGGGTACAGACATCTATAAATGAAAAAGGCTGAGAAGCCTGACTATCTATCAGATCCTGCCGAGGGCACAAGATCGTAGCTGAGGTATCAAGCTAAACGTCGAAGTCCACGCGAAACTACTAGTGAGACCGAAGTCTCTCTGCAAAACATAAAATAGGCAAACGTGAGTACAAATGTACCCAGCAAGACTTACATCAGAACTAACTACATATGCTTCATTATCAACAAAGGGGATGGTGGGGTTTAACTGCAGCAAGCCAGCTTTGACTCGGTGGCTATCCTGAACTACGACTGCAAGTAACTCTTTTGAGGTGGCGCACACGAGTCCACATATTCACCATATCAATACACCACTATGGAATCGCTCCCGTCTCCCTACGAGAACGCCATCCATAGCACTCACGCTTATCTTGCGTATTTTAGAGTATCCACTTTCACTTGTCTATGAACTGATATAAGCAACCCAGAAGTCCTTTTCCGCGGACACGGCTATTCGAATAGATGATATTAACCCTGCAGGGGTGTACTTCTTCATACATGTTTCCACCACTTAGCGTCTGCACACGACATGTGCTCGGCAGACTTCAAGCGAAAGCCGACGTGGGTGTAGACCACGACCTACCTAAACACTCAAGTCTCTAGTCCAGGTTTATCGCCTATTCGGGTTCCATCCATGAGGAGATCCGGCCGGAGTTTCGCTCACAGCCCCAAACGATGTGAACAGGGTTCCGTGACACCAAACGGGCGCCCGGTTTACCCGGCCACGTGCCTACCGCATCACAGCCCACCCCTACGGTCAGCGCTGTCCACGGCCTCCAGCATACTACAAACACCAGAAACTACTTGCAACTCCTGGACAGAGGACAAGGGTGAATAAGAAGTCGAGCGAGGTCATATTTCAGGGCCCAATGTATGGTAGTAGCTGAATCATGGATCACAAACACAGAACTCAGTTCCCGAGGACGGCTACAATGAGACAACCCACCATGTACTCCTACATGGCCTCTCACCGCTACCTTTACCAAATCGTGTTCACACACTTAGCTCACACACAGTAGGACATGTTCACACGCCTCTGATTCATCCCCGATGAATCAGACCCGACTCAACTCTAAGCAGTAGCAGGCATGACAAACAAACATGAATGAGTAGGCACAACAGGGCTCAAACAACTCCTACTCATGCTAGTGGGTTTCATCTATTTACTGTGGCAATGACAGGTCATGCAGAGGATGAAGGGGTTCAGCTACCGCAGCAAGTAACAGATGAATCGGTGTTGTCCTAATGCATTAAAGCGAGCAGGAGCGAGAGAGTAGGATTGTATCGGAATGAACAAGGGGGTTTTGCTTGCCTGGCACTTCTGAAGATAACATTGAGTCTTCATCAGTGTCAACGATCACATCATCGGTACACGTCTATCGAGAGGGGACAAATACCGGCAAATACAGAAAAGACACGATCAATGCAATGCACAATATGATGCATGCTATGACATGGCAATATGAATGTGTTTTGGGCTAATGCACCTAAAACCAGATTAAATGAAGTTGGTTTGAATACAAGATTCAAATTCAAACTCCATATGTGATTATTTAAATGCCATTTAATTGATTTGTGCTAAACAGCACCTATAAGTTGTTCTAACATGCATGAAAATGGTACAGATGGATTCCTTGAATTTTTCTGATAATTTTTCATATATAAATTATTTAATTTGGAGTTACGGTTAATTTTCTATGATTTTTAGAAGTTTTAGACATTTTCTGGAATTTTCTGATTATTTAGAATTAAAACAATTCCAGAAAATTAATTATGACATCAGCACTGCGTCATGCTTGCGTCAGCAAGTCAACAGGGCTGCCCGGGTCAAACCTGACCAGTGGGGTCCACTGGTCAGTGACACAGGGACTAATCCCGCGTTGACCCGGGCTGGTTAGCTCTGACTAAGCCCTGGGGCCCACTGTCAGTGGCCTAGGGGGTTGGTTAGCGGGGGTAGTTAGGCCCTAATGACTGGCCACGTCGGCTCCTGCCGGAGTTTCGCCGGCGGCGACC
Organism: Triticum aestivum; assembly: GCF_018294505.1. NCBI lineage: Eukaryota > Viridiplantae > Streptophyta > Magnoliopsida > Poales > Poaceae > Triticum > Triticum aestivum. The sequence continues at coordinate 308,297,953 of NC_057809.1, forward strand.
ATTAGCGCGGCGGCGAGAGTGGTTTTGGCCACTCCGGCGACCAAATGGGCCGCGGAGGGCATCTAGGAGGAGCTGGGGACGAGCCGAAGCTCCTGGTGGAGTCAGTTGCACTCGGGGCGGCCGGAATCGGTGCCGACGGCGAGCGAGGCGGCGGCCGGAGCTCGGGTGAGCTCGGAGTCGGCGTTAGGGAGCACGGCAGGAGGGGCTGGGGCGTGCTACGGACTCCTGGGAGTGCTCTGAGTACGTCTGCGTGCTCGGTTTGAACGGAGGTGAACCAAAACGACGACGGCGACAAGTCCGGCGCCGGTGAGGTCTCGGTCTCGACGGAACTATGGCCTAGGGCTCGCAAACACGAGGGGAGAGAGAGGGGGTCTGCACAGAGGCTCACCGCGGAGCTGTAGGGAGGGTCAGTGGGCTCGGGGGCGCGCCGGAGTGGCCGAATTCGACGGAGAACGGCGCCGGGGCCGAAGCTTGGGGATGATGTCGATGGCGGCTGCTCGGGGCCCTTCTGGTCGCGTGAGACGTCGAGGAGGTCGAGGGAGGCACTGCGGAGCTCTGGGAAGCGTCGGGGAGGTGAGAGGGGGATGGTGGCCGCGGCGAACGGCGTCGGTGGCGACGGGCTCCGCTCGGCGCGTGCAGGGAGGAAAGCAGAGGAGGGAACGGGGTTCAGGGGAAGAGAAGGGAGGTGCAGGGGGCGAGGGAAGTGCGTGGCGTCACCAGAGGGCTCGGGGAGGAAGCAGGAGGTGGCCAGAGCGGGGTGGAGGTGGCGCGCACGGCGGCGTCGCGGTGTCCGCGTCCTTCTGGCAAGGAGGAAGACGACAGGGGAGTAGCGGTGGCGGGCTGGGCCGGCCAGGGGGGGGGAGCTGGGCCGGCTCTGGTGGCTGCGCGGGTAAGGCCAGGTAAGTGGGCTTCTCTCTCTCTTTTTTCTCATTTACTGTTCTGTTTTATTTTTATTTAATTCTTTTGCCACTGTTTTCAAATTTAAACAAATTCAAAACAGTGCCAAATATCCTCTGAATAATTTATGTTGCTAGATGGACTTTTTCCAAAAAGCTCATAAAATATTTCAGGGGTATTTGAAATTATATTCTAATTATATGAATATAACTCAAATTCAAATAGCTAAAGATTTAAATTCAAAGTCCCAAAAATAAATCCTTAAAAATGTTCAATATTTTGGTTGGGACCAGAACCCTTACCAAAATTATCAAACATTTAAGAAGAGCCTTTTGGAGCAATGAATGAGATTTCTAGGGTTTTTGCCCCTCTTTTATTTAGGGTTTTGAGGCTTCCAATATTCCTCAATTCAAGTTTTCAAAAATATAGACATGAATCACACATGAAGTTAACCTAGAGCAAATCCTGAAGCTAGGGATGTGACAGTGTGCTAATAAACATTTTTTTTCTTTTACAGCAGCAAGACGCATGAAGAAGCTTAGAAGTTCCCAGCAGCAAGTACACAATCGTAAGAATGTAGGCATTGCGCCACCGCCTCAATGGGTCACGCCTCAAGCGCACAAACAACATTACCAACCTGCTCCACACCAAAATTGGATGACACCCGAAACACATGCAAACTACCAAGACGCTGGGTCACAGCCGTATCCGCACCACTTTGCGCCTCCGCCTAATTGGGTGACGCCGAAAATCCCCTGCGGATTCTTTGTATCCACCAGCAGACTTCCAAGCACACGGATAGAGGAGGGGGCTAGCTCAAGTCTTGCATGTAACTCTGGAGGTTATCCTGCTATGGCTCGTCAATGCCATAGGCCAGCAACTAAACCAGATCCCAGGACAAATCCAACAGGAACACACACACAGGAGAGTGCTTTGCAGACTACCACCATTGGATGCTGCTACTACTGATACAACTCAGAATTGTACGGGATATAAGGTAGATGGATTGCTTCACAGAACAAAAGAGCAAACCAAAACCAGGATCGCAATACATCCATAACCACCACAAGCAAAAATGACGCAAACAAGAGAGAGGTCATCTTCAGCCCTCCTTCCTCCTCATGATCAACTCCTGCATCCTGCTATGATAACTCCGCTGTGCTCCATCCTAGAGGGCCAGCAGCAGACTCCGATGGAGTTGCGATCATACACACACGTAAGTGAAACAAAAATTTAGGTATTTATATATGCATCTTGTATGATCTGCAAATTTTCTGCTCCCTCCAAGATAACAAGTTTATAAATTGCATTTTAACGTGTTGTTTGGATTTTTTTTCTTTTTCTGCATATGCCGGATCTCCCAGATTATCTAATACCAACACTAAAGATACGATTCCAGAATGTAGAGAAAACAAGGGAATTTTACAACAGATACGTGAGACACGCTGTTTTGGAATCAGGAAGACGGGAGGGAATGACAATCACAAGTATTTTGTTTGCGCGTTCCAAGGGAAACACACAACTTCTGTTTCAGAGGCTGACAGGAAGCGAAACAAAACATCGCAGAGGACAGGCTGCAATGCAAGAATGAGGGTGAAGGTGCAGGAGGATAACACATGTGTGGTAGTGGACATTGAGTACAATCATAATCACCACCTCATGCAAACTGATGACATGCTGGTATTCTTGCACTCACACAAGAATTATGAACCCACTATTTTGGAGTGCGTAAAGCTCCTGCAGTACCATGATGTCAAGCACACAACAATCATGTCCATGCTATCTGAAAATGAAGATGGAAGCTACTTCCTAAGCATGACCGGACGAGACCGACTAAACCAGTAAGTATTCAAAAATGCACATAATGCAATGCACATAGCATCCTAAGTCACAACCCTTTGCTAGCAAAAATAACAAATGCATGTTTGCATATAATTCGCAGGAAAGCCATGAATGCAAGGAAAGATGATTTGGATGATGTATTGAAACTTGTATCTTTCTTTAAAGACATGAAGGCAATCAATGATGAGTTTTTCTATGACATACGAGTAGACAACGACAAATCAGTTAAAAACATTTTCTGGTCCAACGCAAGCTGATGAGGTGCGTATCAAGACTTTGGAGATTGCGTAACATTTGACACAACTTACAAGACCAATAGATTTCATATGCCTCTGTGAGTGTTTGTTGGAACAAAACATCACTTGCGGTCAACAATATTTGTTGTTGCCCTGATCAGAGATGAAGATGCAAAGTCATTCAAGTGGTTGTTCAATACATTTTTACGGTGCATGAACAACAAACACCCAACTTGCATTCTAACAGGTAAGTTCAAAAAAAAACTCTACAAGTTTCATCAATTCTTCAGTCTATGGGTTTGTATTTGGGTACACTGGTTTTATCTGGAAAATAATGTAGAGCAAGCAGTTCAACCACTATTAGCACAGAAGTCCAACAAAAACAATATAAGAAGCAAAAATATATGTCACGTGTTTAGAAAAATATAGTTCTGTAGGTGAAGCTCAAATAAGGAATCATAGAAGTTCAGGGACAGTGATGTAAGAAAAATATATGTAACATGTTTAGAAAAATATAGTTATGTATGTGATGTTCAAGCACTGGTACCACAAAAGTTCAACAAAACTGCTGTAAGAAAATTTTGTGTGACACTACTAGGTAGTCCTACTGATACCTGTGAAGTTCAAGCATTGGTACCACAGAAGTTCGACAACACTGATGTAAGGAAAAAATACATCTGACATTTTTAGATAGTCATACTGCTACCTGCGAAGTTCAAGTACTTGTACAACATAAGTTCACCATCAATGAAAAAGAAGGAAGTTAAAAAAAATTTATTCATGCGGAAGTGCCTGTTGATGGCAAAAGCTGTACCACAATCATTCCCAAACACCGTCCACAAGCTATGCCGTTGGCACATCCTAAAGAAGTTTAAGGAATACCTCACGTTCTTATACAAAAAGTATAAAACATTCAAAGAGGAGTTCACATCAATCTTAAACTGTCCGCTAATGCCAACAGAGTTTGAAGCTACCTGGGTTGCACCATGCAAAAGTACAACCTGCAGAATGACCAGATGATGATGCAGTTGTGGAGTGATAGGAAAATGTGGATATTAGCTTATTACAAGAACATTTTCTATGCTAGAATGACTTCTACACAATGAAGCGAGAGCATGAATCACGTGCTCAAGAGAGGGTTTGTCAAGGGGACCCAGAACCTACACAAGTTTGCTAGGCGGGTAAATGCTTGCATACAAACTCGGATGCAGAAGGAGAACGAGCAAACAATTACCAGCATGGTTGTCAGGACCCCGACTCGATGTCACATCGATCTAGCCTGTAACACCTCATATCACTTTGTGGCCTCACGCATGGTATCCCCACGGGTGTCGCCTTACCTTTGCCCGGGACCGTTTGCGCCTTTTGGCTCACGTATATGATAGTGTCGCTAGCATCCATATGATAAGGATCCCGGGCTGACATGACTAGTCGTATACCCAAAGTGGCACAGACTTACAGGGACAGGCATCCATGACCCAGCTTCGAACGTGTCGGTCATCAGCAAGTGGGTCCGGGCTGTAGCACTGGGCTAGCAGGACTCCGGTAAACCGGGCTGTAGCGGGCTAACAGGACTCCGGTACTCAATGCGTGACATTTCCCCGAAGGGACAGACACAGGAACGAAGAAGGACACATGCCGGCCAGCCTAAGTGTTCCAGAGCAGTAGCAAGCTACCATGGCTCAGTGGTAACACTAGGAGACATTTCCCGGTAAGAGAGGCTACTAAAGATAAACAACTAGATAGTCAGATCCCACACATACCAAGCATTTCAATCATACACACAATATGCTCGATATGTGCAAATACAACAAGGCATCACAACATGACTCTACGACACAAGTACTTTATTTAAGGCTCAGAGAGCCATACATAACATACACATAGGTACGGGTCACACGACCCAGCATTCAAGTCATACAGTCATACAAACCAGCAGCGGAAGTAACTTGTCTGAGTACAGACAACTAGTAAAATAAAAGAGGCTTGGAAAGCCTAGCTATACTACGTGGTCCTTCACAAGCTCAGGATCACCACCTGGGCCTTAGCCTACTCATTGATGTCAACGTCTACGAAGAACCCATCAGAAGGGGTTGCAGCGTCTTCTGTAAAAATGTAAATTATAGCAACATGAGTACAAAGGTACTCAGCAAGACTTACATCAGATCCTACATACATGCACATTATCAAGAAGGGTTGGTGGAGTTGTTGCAGCAAGCCAGCTTTGACTCTTGGCTAGGCTATCCTACGAGACTCCAACTTGAAATGGTTTTGCGCACACGAGTCCACTACTCACCACTTCAATACACTACCGAGGATCCACCTCCGTCTTCCTACGGAAGAGCCATCCTCGGCACTCACACTTATCTTGAGGCTTTTAGTAGTTTCCATTTACTTGTCTATGAACTGTATAGGCAACCAAGTAGTCCTTTACCGCGGACGCGGCTATTCGAATAGATCATGATAACCCTGCAGGGGTGTACTTCTTCATACACGCTCTCACCACTTACCGTCGTTTACACGACATGTACTCGGCAACCTTCAAGCGGAAGCCCAACGTGGGTGTCGGCCACGACCTACCTAATCACCTAAGTCTCTAGTCCAGGTTTATCGCCTATTCGGGTTCCATCCATGAGGAGATCCGGCCGAGGTTTCGCTCACAGCCCCAAACGATGTGAACAGGGTTCCCGAGATACCTAACGGGTATTCGGTACACCGTGCCACGTACCTACCGCATCACAGCCCACCCCTACGGTCAGCGCTGTCCACGGCCTCCAGTAGGCTACAAACACCAGAAACTACTTGCAACTCCTGGACAGAGAACTAGGGTGAATAAGAAGTCGAGAGGGTCCATTGGTTTCGGGCCCAATGCATGGTAGTAGCTGATTCTTAAATCACACATACAGATCTCAGTGCTTAAGGTCGGCTTCAATGAAACAACCCACCATGTACTCCTACATGGCCTCTCATCGATACCTTTACCAAATCGTGTTCACCACACCACTCTCATTACCGACATAATCATTTCACTCTAGTCCATCACCCAGATGAACCAGACCTGACACGACTCTAAGCATAGCAGGCATAGCAAGGTAGGAACAACACATACATATGGCTCAATCAACTCCTACACATGCTAGTGGGTTTCATCTAGTTACTGTGGCAATGACAGGTCATGCAGAGGAAGTGGGTTCAACTACCGTAGCACACAGCAGTTTGAAACGCGTTGTCTTAATGCAGTAAAAGAGAGCAGGAGCGAGAACATGGGATTGTATCGATATGATCAAATGGTTGGTTGCTTGCCTGATGGTTCGATGCACTGATACGGTTCTTCGTTAGGGTAATCACGGTACTCCTCGGAGGCAGAACCTGCCGCAAAGAACACCGATACACAACCATCACCAAACAATGTGCAACAATATGATGCATGCATGAAACATGGCAATATGAGTGTGTTGGGCTAATGCAACTAAGACCAGAAGGGTTTGAACCAATTTGAACCAAAGATTCAAATTTCAAACTCATACATGGCCCTTTAAAGTGTTTTTCCTTGTTCTGCATTAAACATCAAGTTAACTTGTTTAATCATGCATGAAAATAGTACAGATGGATAGATTGGATTTTTCTGATCATTTTTCATATATAACTTGTCTGATTTGGAGTTACAGATTAAAAGTTATGAATTTTTGAAGTTTAAACTATATTCTGGAATTTCCTATATTAGATTAAATCCAGAAAATCAATTACTGCGTCAGCCTGACGTCAGTGTGACATCAGCAGGTCAACGGGACACGGTCCGGGTCAAACCTGACAGTGGGTCCCGCGTGTCAGTGTGATTAATTAAACTAAAATTAATTTAAACTAATCCTAATTAGTTAACAGGGCTGGGCCCCACCTGTCATTGACTCAGGAGAGTCAACCAGGGCCCACCCGTGGTCAAACCCGGGTCGGCTGCACCGGCGTTTAGCCGCCGGCGAGCCCGACGCGGCGGCGGAAGTGGTTTTTGCCGTTTCGGCAACCAAAGGAGTCGCGGAGGCCATCGGAGTGGAGCTGAGGACGAGCCGCAGCTCTTGGTGGAGTCCGTTGGGGTCGGGTGGCCGGAGTTGGCGCCGGCGACGACTTTGGCGGCCACCGGAGTTCGGCCGAAGTCGAACTTGACGCAAGAGGGGTCGGTGAGGTGCGGGGAGTAGCTAGTTAGGTGCTACGTGACGCGGTGAGCATGATGGACACCGTGGAGTGGCCGGAGGGTGACCGGGAGCACGTCGGCGACGAGCTCCGCGGCGGTGGGTGCGGTTGAGCTCCGGGAGGTCGCTACACGGCTCGGGAGCAAGAAAAGAAGGGAGGGGAAGATGGCTAAGCTCACGGGGAGTTCGACGAAGCCCTTGGTGCGGCCGGGGACGGACCGGAGCGACGACGGCGTTGAAGGGGATCTCCGGCGACGGCGGTTCGGTCGAGGTCGATGCGGTGGGCTCGGGCCTTGCGAGCGCTCGGGGCTCGGCTTGCTCGAAGGAGAGGAGGGTAGCGGAGCTCCTGGACACGGCGGCACGGCGTGGGGTCGACGGAGGGCGTGGCTACGGCGAGGGGGTGGCGGCGATGGCGTCGGCCATGGCGGGGGAGCGCGAGAGAGAGGGGTTGGGGGAGAATGGAGGTGTCCTGCGGGTTCACGGCGCTGCGTGGAGCTCATCCATCCAGCCCCGAGGCGAGGAGGTGGAGCAGGGCGGCAGCCAGCTGCGTGGCGCGCGCTGCGGTCGCCGTCGGGCACCTGCCTGCCTGCCTGGCCGGCAAGCAGCTCGCTGGAGCGGCGCTGGGCTGGGCCGGCAGGTGGGCCGGGTGCTGGGCGCCAGGTAAGTTTTTCTATTTTTTCTGTTTTCTGTTTTTTAATACTTCTGCAACTTTGTTGAATTATTAAAAATACTTAGGCAACTCCTAAAATCACCAAACTACTCCTGGTCCATAGTTGGATTATTTCCAACATGAAACATTTTAGTTTGGAGATATTTGAGCATCTGAATATTTTATATAATTTTAAATGCCCAAATTCAAATATCTATGATTTAATTCAAAGACCCTAAGATGACCTAGGAAAATGTGCATCACTTTTGGCAGAGGTTCTGAACCAAGACAAAAATGATGGGCATTTTAGAAGGGCATTTCAGGTTCATTGAAAAAGTTTTTAGTAAACCCTAGTTGGTTTCAGAGGGGGCTGGGGGTTCTGTCATCCCCATTTCAGGTTTCTGATGAAAGAATAAACATGATGCAACACTCTAATGCATGAACTAGCTAGGGTGTGACAACTCACCCCCACTCAAAAGAATCTCGTCCCGAGATTTGGGTTCCTCCGGAAAGAGGGCGGGGTACTCGAGTCGAAGACGATCCTCCCTTTCCCAAGTTGCTTCATCCTCAGAATGGTGCGACCATTGAACTTTGAGAAACTTGATATTATGACGTCGAGTGGTACGCTCGGCCTGATCGAGGATACGAATGGGGTACTCTCGATACGTGAGATTATCTTGGAGATCAAGCGTTTCGTGGTCCACTCCACGGATAGGATCCGAGAAGCAACACCTGAGTTGAGAAACGTGGAAGACATCGTGGACTCTGGAGAGATGCGGAGGTAGTTCCAACTGGTAGGCAACTTCTCCTCGTTTAGCGAGAATGCGAAAAGGTCCAATGTAACGAGGAGCCAATTTGCCTTTGATACCGAAACGATGGGTTCCCTTCAGAGGAGTAACCCGAAGGTAAGCCTTCTCGTCAACCTCGAAAGTCATAGCCTTATGTTTTCGGTCATATTGACTCTTTTGACGAGATTGGGCTGTTTTCAACTTTTCACGAACGATGCGAACTTGCTCTTCTGCTTCCTGAATCATATCCGGGCCAAAGAATTGTCTTTCCCCGGTTTCTGACCAGTTAAGGGGTGTTCGACACCGTCGTCCATAGAGAACTTCAAAAGGGGCTTTACCCAAGCTAGATTGATAGCTGTTGTTGTAAGCAAATTCGGCAAATGGAAGGCATTTCTCCCACTCCATTCCGAATGAGATAACAGAGGCTCGAAGCATGTCTTCTAGAATCTGGTTGACGCGTTCTACTTGACCACTCGATTGAGGGTGAAAAGCGGTGCTAAAGGAAAGGCGGGTTCCCATAGCATTTTGGAAACTTTCCCAAAATCGAGAGGTGAAAAGACTTCCTCGATCCGAGTTAATTTCCAAAGGAACACCATGGAGAGACACGATTCGGGAGATGTATAAGTCTGCCAACTGACTAGCGGTTATACTCTCACGAACAGGTAAGAAATGGGCTACCTTGGAAAGACGATCGACCACGACGAAGATAGCATTATTCCCTCTCTTGGTCCTGGGAAAACCGGTAATGAAATCCATACCAATTTTATCCCATTTCCATTCAGGAATAGCTAGGGGTTGAAGGGTGCCAGCAGGCCGTTGATGCTCTGCTTTTACACGACGGCAGACGTCGCAATTAGCAATATACTGAGCAATTTCTCTCTTCATCCTAGTCCACCAGAACCTCTGGCGTAGGTCCTGATACATCTTAGTACTACCGGGATGAATGGTGAGAGGAGATTCATGAGCTTCCTTAAGGATCAATCGTCTCAGGTTTCGCACCTTGGGAACCACTAGTCGATTCCCGAAGTATACGACCCCTTGATCATCAATGGAGAAACAATTCGCAACTCCTTTCTTGATGTTTCTCTTGATGCGGGAAATTCCCGGATCTACCTTCTGTGCTTTGATGATCTGATCCGTAAGGGTAGGTTTCGCCACCAAGGTGGAAAGAAAACCTTGAGGAACAATGTGAAGGTTAAGCTTCCGAAATTCCTCATGGAGAAGCGGTTGACTTTGTTGTAACATCAGGTTGTTACAATAAGATTTACGACTTAGCGCATCAGCCATGACGTTGGCTTTCCCTGGGGTGTAAGTTATTCCTAAGTCGAAATCTGTGATCAACTCAACCCAACGTCTTTGCCTGAGATTCAAATCCGGTTGGGTGAAGATGTACTTCAGACTTTGGTGATCAGTGAATATTTCGCAACGATTACCGAGAAGGTAATGTCGCCAGGTTTTAAGTGCATAGACTACGGCTGCAAGCTCTAGATCATGAGTAGGATAATTCTCCTCATGTGGGTGCAATTGCCGTGAAGCGTAAGCAATTACGTGTCGATCTTGCATGAGAATGCAACCTAGTCCTTGTCGCGAGGCGTCGCAGTAGATAACAAAGTCCTTGGAGAAGTCTGGCGGTACCAGTACGGGAGCAGAAGTCAGGCGTCTTTTCAGTTCCTGAAAGCTGTGCTCACATTGTGGAGTCCATTCGAACTTTTTATCTTTCTTGAGGAGTTCGGTTAGAGGTTTAGCAACTTTGGAGAAGTTTTCGACAAAGCGACGGCAATAGCTCGCTAAGCCCAGAAAACTCCGAACTTGCTTGACCGATTCAGGTGGAGTCCAATTAAGGACGGCTTGAACTCGCTCAGGGTTAACAGCAATACCTTTACCAGATATTACATGACCCAGATAGGTCACTTCTGACAACCAAAATTCACATTTAGAAAATTTGGCATAAAGGCGATGCTCTCGAAGTTTCTTCAACACTAGCCTTAGATGTTCGGCATGTTCTTCCTCGTTCTTGGAGTAGATGAGTATATCATCGAGGTAAACCACGACGAATTTATCCAAATACTCCATGAAGATTGAGTTCATTAACCGAGAAAAGGTGGCTGGAGCGTTGGTTAAACCGAAGGACATGACGGTGTACTCGTATTGGCCATAACGAGTAACAAAGGCCGTTTTAGGAATGTCCCCGTTCCTGATTTTGATTTGATGGTAGCCCAACCTCAAATCCATTTTGGAGAAGACTGAGGATCCAGCGAGCTGATCATACAGGTCGTTGATCCTGGGGAGCGGATATTTGTTCTTGATTGTGACCAAATTGACAGGTCGATAATCTACAACCATCCGGTCCGTACCATCCTTCTTCTTGACGAAGAGGACGGGGCAAGCCCACGGAGATGAACTAGGTCGGATGAAACCCTTTTTCAAGGACTCATCGAGTTGTTTCTTAAGCTCGGCTAGTTCTAGTGGTGCCATCTTATAGGGTCTTCTAGCAATCGGGACGGTTCCTGGAATAAGGTCTATTACGAACTCAACATCCCTGTCAGGTGGAACACCTGGCAATTCCTCTGGGAAGACATCCGGGAAGTCACGGACTACCGGAACGTCCTCAAGGTCTGGCAAAGGGCTGGCGTTAAGAGAATATAACTGTCGCTTGGCTATTCGGGTCAAGACATTGACTATCTTCCCCGAAGGATGGGTGAGTTGAACAGTCCTAGAGAAGCAATCAATTTTGGCATGATGAGCTGACATCCAGTCCATACCCAAGATGATATTAATATCTGAAGATTTGAGAGCTATCAAAGATGCAAGGAAAACAAGTCTGTCGACTTGGATTTCATTTCCATGACTTACCCTAGAGGTTTGCCATCTAGAACCCGGAGTTGAATTTCCATAGTGGATGGCATGTCACAGAATGCGGTGTTATGCAAACGAGCATAGTTCTCGGATATAAATGAATGAGATGCTCCTGTATCGAAAAGAACAGATGCCGGGTGGCAATTAACAAGGAGCGTACCGAGAACGACGTTGGGATCCTCTTGAGCTTCTTCGGCAGAGATACAGTTGACATGGCCACGTGTAGCGGTGGCCGGCTTGGCGTGGAACACTTTCCCTGTCGGCTTGCCACGGCCAACAGCTTTAGCAGATTGGTTGGGGTTGGTCTGGGGACACTCGCGCATATAGTGGCCAGATTCCCCACACTTGAAACAAGTCACGGAACTGGTACGTGGAGGAGCACTGTTGGTTGGACCACCATAGGGCTTGGCTGGTGCAGACTGTTGAACGGGGCGAGGCGCCTGGAAGGATGGCCTCGGTGTGAACCTGGGTGGCAGGGCAGTGTTGGGCACCCACACGCGGCGCTTCTGAGGACCAGCACCGGATGAGGAACCCACGTCACGGCCATGCTTGCGTGTTGCGTCATAATCAGTCTGACCAGTCTCAGCACTGATGGCCTTGTTAACAAGCTTCTGAAAAGATGTGCACTCATGCAGACGGAGGTCGCGGCGAAGCTCAGGACTAAGTCCCTTACGGAACCTTGCTTGCTTCTTGGCATCAGTAGAAACTTCCTCAGTGGCATATCGTGCGAGGTTACCGAACTCCCTGCTGTAAGCATCCACAGAGAGTCGGCCTTGAGTGAAACTGCAAAATTCCTCACGTTTACGGTCCATGAGACCCTCCGGAATGTGATGTTCACGGAAAGCCTCGCTGAATTCAGCCCAAGTAGTGACATGGCCCGCTGGGCGCATAGCTCCATAATTCTCCCACCATAGACTGGCGGGGCCTTCAAGATGATATGCAGCAAAGGTGACCTTGTCAGCCTCAGCTACTAGCGCGGAACGCAGTTTGTGAGAAATACTGCGAAGCCAGTCATCAGCGTCGAGAGGCTCGACGGAGTGGTGGAACGTGGGTGGATGTAACTTGATGAAATCACTGAGTGACACCAAGTTATTCCTCTGATGGTGTGCTGTGTTCTGTTCAATACGCTCCAACAAACGGTTGGTCTCCCGCTTGTTTCTCTCGGCTTCCAGCATAACCTCGGCTAGGGAAGGAGGATGAGGCAGATTTGCATTCCTGACTTCACTGCCTTCGGCCTGCTCTTGAGGAGCAGGGTTATTGCGCGTGTTGACCATCCTAGGTAAACAAGACAATGATTTAGTCAGAATGATAAGATTCCGACATAGGATACAGAATGTAAGGAATAACTCGGAATGCAAGATGATCATCCGTATGACATGGTAGATACAGAAACTGCTTCTTTATTCCATCGTCATACACACCATACAAGGTTTAGTACAAGACCAAACAAGGTACTATTACGGTGAAAAGAGGATTACATCTCATCGGAGGCATCCCAAGCTCCTATACATTATTTTTCTACACCTCCGGAAGGCGGTACAAACTAGGTCATATCCCACGAGTCACGCAGGACGATAGACGACACAGCTAGTACGAACTAGTGATACTACCACTAACTCAGACCGATCCGTAGTAGTCCTCGTAGAAGTCACCTCCATAGCCTGGAAGCTCAACATGATCATCCGGGAACAGACGATCTCGCGGAGCTTGTGGACCATAGGGGCTAGGATGAGGTCTTGGACCAACAGACGGTGGCCTGCGGGGACCGCGAGGTGGGGTGATGCCTCCTACATCACGCCAACCCATCACGTCTGGCAGAGCAGATCTCACAGGATAGAGATCGCGCATATCCGAATATCCAGCTTGCACCGCCGGTGCAAACCGAGTCAACGTGGCCCAATGGTCAGCACGGGTATTGAAAAGCTCTAGCCTCAAGGCCCGATTTTCACGGTCCTTATCCTCGAGCATCTCAGCAGTGGTGCGAGTCCGTGAATCCTCCTGAGTGGGGTCAGCATAGATAGCCTGGAGATACCCTTGTGCTCCCGGAAGTGATCCTGGCATATACCGGAAATCAGAGTCCCGAAATAGGCCAGACCTGACTCGCATGATGGTCATCATAGAGTAGGCGGCGTCCTGCACAGCCATCTCAATAGTAACCCCGAGTCCATAGGAGCAGTGAAGGGGCTCGGTGGATCCAGGATAAGATGGAAATATCCTGACAGTGCAGAGATACTGGCTTTGATTAAAGTCTCGAAATTGCTCTTCGACCGTGTACTCAGGATACCAACGGTATCCAGCCTCAGTCATTACCCTGACCAACATGGCAGTATGGCCGGGTACATCTAGGCATCGAGTCAGGCGAACCACTTGATTGAGGTCGCGAGTGGCCATCTGAAAGCACAACCATAATGCAAAGGCATTAGAATTTCTAGCAAAATTTCGGCAGCATAACAGCTGTAAATGCTCAAGAAGGATTTTGAGACATTTGACAAAGGATTTCATACACACTCAACAACATCATATCAAAGTTCTGAGTCCATCCTAGCAACATAATGTGGTAGTAGAACTGAACTAGGCTTGTATCCATCAAACCTATAAGGTACTACTGATTAGTAACACGTGAACCTGATAGAGAGAAAGATCCTAATTCCTTAACCCCCGGTGGAAGAATAGACTGACTCAGATCAGAATGTCATAAGATAAAGGAGTAAAAAGAGCCTTACGTTCCAACCCACAAACAATTCCCCTACATATAACTAAAGAATTTCTAGACTCAACATCGACCAGTTTGGCTTGGAGAACCTACAGGCAGTCCGGCTCTGATACCAACGCTGTCAGGACCCCGACTCGATGTCACATCGATCTAGCTTGTAACACCTCATATCACTTTGCGGCCTCACGCACGGTATCCCCACGGGTGTCGCCTTACCTTTCCCGGGACCGTTTGCGCCTTTTGGCTCACGTATATGATAGTGTCGCTAGCATCCATATGATAAGGAGCCCGGGCTGACATGACTAGTCGTAAACCCAAAGTGGCACAGACTTACAGGGACAGGCATCCATGACCCAGCTTCGAACGTGTCGGTCATCAGCAAGTGGGTCCGGGCTGTAGCACTGGGCTAGCAGGACTCCGGTAAACCGGGCTGTAGCGGGCTAACAGGACTCCGGTACTCAATGCGTGACATTTCCCCGAAGGGACAGACACAGGAACGAAGAAGGACACATGCCGGCCAGCCTAAGTGTTCCAGAGCAGTAGCAAGCTACCATGGCTCAGTGGTAACACTAGGAGACATTTCCCGGTAAGAGAGGCTACTAAAGATAAACAACTAGATAGTCAGATCCCACACATACCAAGCATTTCAATCATACACACAATATGCTCGATATGTGCAAATACAACAAGGCATCACAACATGACTCTACGACACAAGTACTTTATTTAAGGCTCAGAGAGCCATACATAACATACACATAGGTACGGGTCACACGACCCAGCATTCAAGTCATACAGTCATACAAACCAGCAGCGGAAGTAACTTGTCTGAGTACAGACAACTAGTAAAATAAAAGAGGCTTGGAAAGCCTAGCTATACTACGTGGTCCTTCACAAGCTCAGGATCACCACCTGGGCCTTAGCCTACTCATTGATGTCAACGTCTACGAAGAACCCATCAGAAGGGGTTGCAGCGTCTTCTGTAAAAATGTAAATTATAGCAACATGAGTACAAAGGTACTCAGCAAGACTTACATCAGATCCTACATACATGCACATTATCAAGAAGGGTTGGTGGAGTTGTTGCAGCAAGCCAGCTTTGACTCTTGGCTAGGCTATCCTACGAGACTCCAACTTGAAATGGTTTTGCGCACACGAGTCCACTACTCACCACTTCAATACACTACCGAGGATCCACCTCCGTCTTCCTACGGAAGAGCCATCCTCGGCACTCACACTTATCTTGAGGCTTTTAGTAGTTTCCATTTACTTGTCTATGAACTGTATAGGCAACCAAGTAGTCCTTTACCGCGGACGCGGCTATTCGAATAGATCATGATAACCCTGCAGGGGTGTACTTCTTCATACACGCTCTCACCACTTACCGTCGTTTACACGACATGTACTCGGCAACCTTCAAGCGGAAGCCCAACGTGGGTGTCGGCCACGACCTACCTAATCACCTAAGTCTCTAGTCCAGGTTTATCGCCTATCCGGGTTCCATCCATGAGGAGATCCGGCCGAGGTTTCGCTCACAGCCCCAAACGATGTGAACAGGGTTCCCGAGATACCTAACGGGTATTCGGTACACCGTGCCACGTACCTACCGCATCACAGCCCACCCCTACGGTCAGCGCTGTCCACGGCCTCCAGTAGGCTACAAACACCAGAAACTACTTGCAACTCCTGGACAGAGAACTAGGGTGAATAAGAAGTCGAGAGGGTCCATTGGTTTCGGGCCCAATGCATGGTAGTAGCTGATTCTTAAATCACACATACAGATCTCAGTGCTTAAGGTCGGCTTCAATGAAACAACCCACCATGTACTCCTACATGGCCTCTCATCGATACCTTTACCAAATCGTGTTCACCACACCACTCTCATTACCGACATAATCATTTCACTCTAGCCCATCACCCAGATGAACCAGACCTGACACGACTCTAAGCATAGCAGGCATAGCAAGGTAGGAACAACACATACATATGGCTCAATCAACTCCTACACATGCTAGTGGGTTTCATCTAGTTACTGTGGCAATGACAGGTCATGCAGAGGAAGTGGGTTCAACTACCGTAGCACACAGCAGTTTGAAACGCGTTGTCTTAATGCAGTAAAAGAGAGCAGGAGCGAGAACATGGGATTGTATCGATATGATCAAATGGTTGGTTGCTTGCCTGATGGTTCGATGCACTGATACGGTTCTTCGTTAGGGTAATCACGGTACTCCTCGGAGGCAGAACCTGCCGCAAAGAACACCGATACACAACCATCACCAAACAATGTGCAACAATATGATGCATGCATGAAACATGGCAATATGAGTGTGTTGGGCTAATGCAACTAAGACCAGAAGGGTTTGAACCAATTTGAATCAAAGATTCAAATTTCAAACTCATACATGGCCCTTTAAAGTGTTTTTCCTTGTTCTGCATTAAACATCAAGTTAACTTGTTTAATCATGCATGAAAATAGTACAGATGGATAGATTGGATTTTTCTGATCATTTTTCATATATAACTTGTCTGATTTGGAGCTACAGCTTAAAAGTTATGAATTTTTGAAGTTAAACTATATTCTGGAATTTCCTATATTAGAATAAATCCAGAAAATCAATTACTGCGTCAGCCTGACGTCAGTGTGACATCAGCGGGTCAACGGGACACGGTCCGGGTCAAACCTGACAGTGGGTCCCGCGTGTCAGTGTGATTAGTTAAACTAAAATTAATTTAAACTAATCCTAAATAGTTAACAGGGCTGGGCCCCTCCTGTCATTGACTCAGGAGAGTCAACCAGGGCCCACCCGCGGTCAAACCCAAGTCGGCTGCACCGGCATTTAGCCGCCGGCGAGCCCGACACGGCGGCGGAAGTGGTTTTTGCCGTTCCGGCAACCAAACGAGTCGCGGAGGCCATCGGAGTGGAGCTGAGGAGGAGCCGCAACTCTTGGTGGAGTCCGTTGGGGTCGGGGTGGCCGGAGTTGGCGCCGGCGACGACTTTGGCGACAACCGGAGTTCGGCCGAGGGCGAACTTTACGCTAGAGGGGTCGGTGAGGTGCGGGGAGTAGCTGGTTAGGTGCTATGTGACGCGGTGAGCATGATGGACACCAGTTTGTGGCCGGAGGGTGACCGGGAGCACGTCGGCGACGAGCTCCGCGGCGGTGGGTGCGGTTGAGCTCCGGGAGGTCGCTACACGGCTCGGAAGCAAGAAAAGAAGGGAGGGGAAGATGGCTAAGCTCACGTGGAGTTCGACAAAGCACTTGGTGCGGCCGGGGACGGGCCGGAGCGACGACGGCGTTGAAGGGGATCTCCGGTGACGGCGGTTCGGTCGAGGTCGATGCGGTGGGCTCGGGCCTTGCGAGCGCTCGGGGCTCGGCTTGCTCGAAGGAGAGGAGGGTGGCGGAGCTCCTGGACACGGCGGCACGTCGTGGGGTTGACGGAGGCCGTGGCTACGGCGAGGGGGTGGCGGCGATGGCGTCGGCCATGGCGGGGGAGCGCGAGAGAGAGGGGTTGGGGGAGAATGGAGGTGTCCTGGAGGTTCACGGCGCTGCGTGGAGTTCATCCATCCAGCCCCGAGGCGAGGAGGTGAAGCAGGGCGACGGCCAGCTGCGTGGCGCGCGCTGCGGTCGCCGTCGGGCACCTGCCTGCCTGCCTGGCCGGCAAGCAGCTCGCTGGAGCGGCGCTGGGCTGGGCCGGCAGGTGGGCCGGGTGCTGGGCGCCAGGTAAGGTTTTGCTATTTCTCCTGTTTTCTGTTTTTTAATACTTCTGCAACTTTGTTGAATTATTAAAAATACTTAGGCAACTCCTAAAATCACCAAACTACTCCTGGTCCATAGTTGGATTATTTCCAACATGAAACATTTTAGTTTGGAGATATTTGAGCATCTGAATATTTTATATAATTTTAAATGCCCAAATTCAAATATCTATGATTTAATTCAAAGACCCTAAGGTGACCTAGGAAAATGTGCATCACTTTTGGCAGAGGTTCTGAACCAAGACAAAAATGATGGGCATTTTAGAAGGGCATTTCAGGTTCATTGAAGAAGTTTTTAGTAAACCCTAGTTGGTTTCAGAGGGGGCTGGGGGTTCTGTCATCCCCATTTCAGGTTTCTGATGAAAGAATAAACATGATGCAACACTCTAATGCATGAACTAGCTAGGGTGTGACAATGGTATTAAGACAAAAAAACACCCCCATCATATTGTGACTTCCTTCAACATGTGTAACATCCCAAATTTTCAATTTGGAATGTTATACATTAGATCATCAATGCGTATCATATATTATTTGCTTTTGGTTTTGATCCTAGAAAATTCTACGCAACTCAAGGACCCACAGGGAGAGTTGGGGATTTCGTTATTTTCATATTTGAGTTTTCTCAAATTTTGAGAATAGGATCATTTGATTTTAATTATTTTATCATCAATTATTTCTATTACAAAAATATGAGAGAGGGAATAAAATGAATTTCCCAAAATAAAGAAATATTGAGGATTTAATAATAAAATCAATAAGATTTTGTTTTGGAGTTTTTCGTTATTTTATTTGAATTTAGGAAAAATGTGCGTTTTTCAAAATTGCATTTAGGCCCTAAATAAATGTTCACCTTGTGCGGCTTGATTTTAGAAGCCCGAGAATTTTTTTTTCGGGATTTTTGGAGTCCACTTAGTATTAATTTTTAATTTTCTCCTGCGTGTAATTATTTAAAAAAAAATCGCACCGACCTACAGGCCGTGTCCGACCGGGACTCCGGCCCGACTAGCCTTTATAAGCCGGCCCACCCTCGGGCCGAAACCCTAGCCCCGAGGCGCTCCAACCCCAGCACCGCCCGAGCCGCCGCCGACCCCGCCGCCGCACGCCGCCGCCGCCGCCTGCCGTCGCCGGAGATGCCGCGCCGCCGCCTCGCCGACCCGCCGCCCGAGGTTCACCTCGAAATCTGTGCCGCCATTTTTTTCGAAAAACCGTCGGTTTTTCGTCGTTTTATTTAATTTTTGTTTTTTTATTTTAGATCGGTTTTATTTTTTTCTCAGTTTAGGTTAAATAGCAAGCGTTCGTTCGTTTTAACGAACGTATTCATCGTTTAGATCCGGTTAACGAACGTTCGTTCGTTAATCCGTTCGTCGTTTTTCTTTTTCTCGGATTTTCCGTGATTATTTTCTGATCGCGATTTCTGATCCGATTTTCGTTTTAGTATAACTTTTCACTCATTTATCGGAATCAGGCGATTCAAGCGACTGGATTTTCGTCTCAAAACCCTCTATCTGTTTAACCAACTTAAACAAATTTTTGCTACTGTAAAAATTTCCTTAGATCCAGATTAGTAGAACGAAGTCGTTTTCTTTCGTCGTTTGACTTTTGTTACTTCGTTTGATTTGATTCTTTTTGCCAACCGGAGTACTTAAGTTGAACTTTCTGGTTAGATCTCTTATTTGAGTTTTACCTGTGCATTAGATGAGTGCTTATTGTATGCTTGTTCGTTTGTCAGCGATAGAATACCCGGAGTGCGCCGCTTGTTACTTCGAATCTCTAGGTTTCGCGGATCATCAGCAAGGCAAGTAACACTTTGATCATACCTTTCCTGCTACCCAGTTTTATTGCATTAGATCAATCCTCACACATTGCATGATTAGGATCTAATTCAATTGTGGGATGGGAAGTAGTTGAGGTAGTACCTATTACCTGTTTTATTATCAAACCGTTGGGAGTTACTTCTACGTTTGCCATTATGTCATGCTATGCTAGTAGACGTGGATTGGGTGAGTGATATCCATGACAGATGTGAGTTTGTTAATTAATGGTTTATTTAAGGTGGTAACTTAAATACACATCTGGGTGGATTGAGGTACCTGGGTATTCCAGGATTGCCTGTTTCTTTTTGGACCGCCACCCAGGCTCAAAGGGATCATGAGATTATTCATGCTAGAAACTTCCATGTGCAGCCACAAGCCATTATGGGCTCTGGCATAGTTGATTAAGTCGTGCGAACTCTTACAGGGTAGACTAGCAGATGTAGGGGAAAGTAGGTGTAACGGTCTATCCATCATAAGGTGCTAGTGCTTCTGAAAGACTATGTCTCGGTCCTGCCTTCTCAAACACCATGTAGTGCGAGAAACCAAACGGAGGCGATCGAGTCTTGTGGGGAAAAGTGCGCAAACCTCTGCAGAGTGTAATAAACTAATCATGATTAGCCGTGTCCCCGGTTATGGACTTTTTGAGTATCTAATACTTGGATTATCATGTGAATGTCAACATGTTACTCTAAATTAAGTTTGTTGGGTTTTGTTTAATGACGATTACTTTAATTGGGATTGATGATGCTGTCAACCATTCTCAATGTTTAACAACTACCATGATAGTAAATAAAATTTATTCCTTTGTTGTAGGGAAAAATTGGCTTTACGCAAAACTGTAACCATAGAGCTTTCCACCAGCCCAATATGCATATAGTATAGCAGTTTCATTCCATTACTCTCTATGTGTTACCTTGCCAGCATATTCCATGTGCTGACCCGTTTCGGGCTGCAACGTTAATGTTGCAGACTTTTCAGACGATGATTAAGGAGTTTTTAGGTCGTGGTTCTATACTCAGTGATGCCGTTGGAGTTGATGGACTCACTTATCTTCCAAGCCTTCCGCTGTTATCGTTATTACATGGCCTTAAGCCATATTTATTGTAATAAGTTCTCTATTGAGACACTCGATGTGATAAGTGTGTGATTTCTACTCTGTTATAAATCCTCCGAGTACTGTTTGGTGTCAGCATTACTGATCCAGGGATGACACCGGAGCACATAGATCAGATTGTTTGAGTTCTAGTCGCTACAAAGATGGTATCAGAGCACACGCTGACTGTAGGACACAACCACTAAGCTAAAGACCTATATCACTATTCACTCTCTTCTCTTCTGACCTCTCATCTTTTCTACTCTTTAGGATGGCGGATGCAAGGAACAGGTTCATGCAACCGGATGAAGATACACCCTTTGGACGCCACTTGAAGGAAGTCACGAGATACTTGAACATAGGAGTACCCAGCTTCACCGGAACCTACAACACCACTTTACTTGAAGAAGAGCGTTGGATGATTCAAGTTCAAGTTCCAGGAAGGACGTTCATGCCAGTCACTGAGCCCATAGAGTTTTCTTTTGATGCACCAACTTGGAGTCTAGGAAAGAGCATGGCAGCTCACATCGCCATGGGACGCATTGGGGAAGTCTACCGTAATGATCTCAAGGATACTATCTACCAGATTTGTGGGCGTCGAGATGAGCACTGGGAGATGATCAGCACCAGAAAGGATAGATCAGTTGCAGCTTTTATCCAGGAGTTAAACCAGCACATTCGATGATAGGAGAACCAGATGTGCGCCGACATGATAGACCTGAAGAAAGCAAGGACAAGAATCAAGGAACTGGAGGAAGAACTCAAGGCTACACGTGAAGATTATGAAGAAGAAATTGAAGTACTAGTGGATAAGAATGTCGACCTAACAATGAAGCTAGCAATATTTATGGGACGCCCTACACCAGTAGATGAAGACGAAGAACCCAAGGAGATTCGCCCGGAAGACTACATCATCATCGACGACACCGACTCGGACCCAGATGATAGCGATGATGACTATGTTGATGAAGCCGGAGCAGATATCATGGAGTCTGCAACCGAAGAATATTTCTAGTAGACCACCTCATCAGTAGTAGTAGTCCACCATGTAAATATAGTAGTCCGAGCACTTTTGCGATAGTTAGATCGATTGTATGCCCTTGTTTGATTGAATGAAGTGAATTGTTTGCTTTTGCCTCATGTGCATATGGGTAGTGTTTTCTCTTTAGACCCCCTCTATTCTTACATCTCATCTTTTCTAAACCCTCAGATGCCTCTGAGACATGACCCCGGATTTACCTTTCCACCGGAGCTCACCCAGTTGATCCAGCAGCATAACACATTGATGAAGTTTCTAGTCCAGAATCAGAATCAGGGGAACAACAACAACAACCCACCACCACCACCACCTGTTGATCACTTAGCCCGTTTTCTTAGGCTGAATCCACCGGGGTTTTCCAGTAGCACCGAGCCGATAGTAGCAGATGATTGGCTCCGCAAGACAGCTAGAGAGTTGACCACAGTAGGATGCACAGATGCGGAGAAGGTGAAGTTTGCCGCACATCAGCTTGAAGGACCCGCAACATCATGGTGGGAGAATTTCACAGCCACTTTCCCTGTCGACACTGTCACATGGGACCAGTTTCAGTTGGCCTTTCGTACTGCCCATGTTTTAGCAGGAGCTATGGCCATGAAGAGGCGTGAGTTTCGCAACTTGCGCCAAGGAGGACAGACGGTTGGCCAGTATGTGGAGGACTTTAGTAAATTAGCACATTATGCCCCAGATGACGTTGCTACGGATGCAGCCAAGCAGGAGAAGTTTCTGGAAGGACTGAATGATGAATTGAGCATGCAGTTGATGGTAGCAACCTTCAACAACTACCAGGAGTTGGTAGACCGTGCTCTTATGATTGAAGGCAAGCAGCAGCAAATTGAGAACCGCAAGAGGAAGTATGGACAAGGAAAGTACAATTCAGGAGCTCAGCAGATGCCGCGTTTTACCCCTAGACCGGGAGGACATTTTCAGCATACCCATGGAGGAGGTAGCTCGCACAATCACAATGGCACCAGGAATGGTAGTGGCAATGGAGGAAGCAACGACCATAATCGTACCAACCCATCAACCCTAGCCAAGAAAGACCTGAGCCAAGTCACTTGCTTTAAGTGTCAGAAGACCGGACATTATGCCAATGAATGTCCTGAAGGCCAGAATGGCAATGGAAGTTCTGGGAAGAAGCCGAACCCTTTCAATAGGGGACAGGTGAACCACGTTAACGTGGAGGAGGTTGAAGAGCAGCCAGATGCCGTAATCGGTAAGTTTTTGGTTAAGTCATTTACTGCACTCGTTCTTTTTGATACTGGTGCATCGCATTCATACATATCAAGGGGATTTGTGGATAAGTATAACCTGCCCACTAAGGTTCTTAGAACACCTATGCTAGCAAGCTCACTAGGAGCGGAGTATATGGCCAGTCAAGGATGTTTTCAAGTGCCATTGAGTATAGGTAGGCATGTGTTTCCCTCGGATTTAATCATTTTGGAATCACAAGGATTGGATGTAATTCTGGGTATGGATTGGCTGTCGAGGTATGCTGGAAACATCGATTGCGCCAGTAAGACATTTTTTCTTACCACCCCAGAAGGGAGAAGGATCAAGTATGTATCCCGACATATGCCAAAAGGGACTCAAGTAAATTGTTTAACATGAGTTGTGCAGGAGGAAGTACCAGTGGTAAGGGATTTCCCTGAAGTATTTGCAGAGGAGTTACCAGGCATGCCACCGGATAGAGATATTGAGTTTTTGATTGAGCTATTGCCAGGCACAGGGCCAATATCAAAGAGACCATACAGGATGCCTGCAAAGGATTTGGTGGAAATTAAGAAGCAGATTAAAGAGTTACTAGATAAGGGATATATTCGCCCAAGTTCTTCACCTTGGGGATCGCCAGTACTTCTAGTGGAGAAGAAGGATGGATCGTTAAGGATGGTTGTTGATTATCGAGGATTGAATGAAGTAACAATTAAGAACAAGTACCCACTACCAATGGTCAATGATCTGTTTGATCGATTGCAAGGAGCTAAGGTATTTTCCAAGATCGATCTGCGATCAGGATACCACCAGTTGAAGATTCGAGAACAGGATATTCCTAAGACAGCTTTTACCACCAGGTATGGGCTGTACGAGTATACCGTTATGTCATTTGGTCTGACTAACGCACCTGCCTACTTTATGAACATGATGAATAAAGTGTTTATGGAGTTTTGGATAAGTTCGTCGTGGTGTTCATTGATGGTATCCTAGTTTACTCAAAAAATGAAGAGGAGCATAAGGAGCATTTGCGTTTGGTACTTGGTAAGCTCAGAGAACATCAGTGGTATGCCAAGTTCAGCAAATGTGAGTTTTGGTTGAAGGAAGTAGGATTCCTCAAACACATTATATCCGGAGAAGGAATAGCAGTAGATCCCACCAAGGTTGATACCGTGACCAAGTTGGAAGCACCAACCATGGTTGGAGAGATACGGCGTTTTCTTGGACTCGCAGGATACTACCGGAGATTCATTGAGAATTTCTCCAAGATTGCAAAGCCTACGACGGAGTTATTAAAGAAGGATACCAAGTTCAAATGGACTGAGGAATGTGAGGCTAGTTTCCAGGAGTTGAAGAAACGCTTGGTTACTTCACCAGTGTTGATTTTGCCAGATCAGACCAAGGACTATGAGGTGTATTGCGATGCTTCACGTCGAGGACTTGGAGCAGTGCTTATGCAGGAAGGGAGAGTTGTTTCATATGCCTCAAGACAACTGAAACCTCATGAGTTGAATTATGCTACGCATGATTTGGAATTAGTAGCCGTAGTGCATGCATTGAAAACATGGAGACATTTCCTCATTGGAAACCATTGCGAGGTGTACACAGATCATAAGAGTTTGAAGTACATTTTCACGCAGAAGGAGTTAAACCTCAGACAAAGGAGATGGTTGGAGCTCATCAAGGATTATGATATGAGATTGCATTACCATCCTGGAAAGGCTAATGTAGTAGCTGACACATTGAGCCGTAAGAGCAATGTTAATACATTAATGACGGGAGAAATACCAAGGGAGTTATCCAAAAATCTTCGAGAGTTATGTTTGGAAATAGTTCCGAGAGGCTATGTAGCAGCATTGGAGATTCAGTAAACTTTGATGGATAGAATTATAGAAGCTCAGAAGACTGACAAGGAGATTGCCTCTATAAAGGAGAAAATAAGTGAAGGAAAGGCTAAAGGATTTCATGAGGATGAGAACGACACCCTATGGTTTGAAGACCGTGTTTATGTGCCCAATGACCCGGAGATCAGGAAGTTGATTCTGCAAGAGGCACACGATTCACCATATTTGATTCACCCAGGAATACCAAGATGTATTTGGATTTGAAGGATATTTTCTGGTGGACCGGAATGAAGAAGGATATTGCGGAGTATGTAGCAGTTTGTGATGTGTGTCAGAGAGTAAAGGCAGAGCATCAGAAGCCAGCAGGATTGTTACAACCATTGTCGATACCCGAATGGAAGTGGGATAAGTTAGGCATGGATTTTATCACGGGATTACCCATGACTCGTTCAGGCTAAGACTCGATTTGGGTTGTAATCGATCGGTTGACGAAAGTAGCTCATTTCATCCCAGTAAAGACCACTTACACCAGTGCTAAGTTGGCAAAGATATACATGACCAGGATCGTATGTCTGCATGGAGTTCCGAGGAGTATCGTATCAGATAGAGGAACCCAGTTTACCTCAAAGTTCTGGAAGCAGTTGCATGAAACTTTGGGTACCAGGCTAGAGTTTAGCACATCTTTTCATCCATAGACAGAT
Source organism: Triticum aestivum (assembly GCF_018294505.1). Lineage (NCBI taxonomy): Eukaryota > Viridiplantae > Streptophyta > Magnoliopsida > Poales > Poaceae > Triticum > Triticum aestivum. The sequence goes on from NC_057809.1 coordinate 308,323,575, forward strand.
GGATAAACCGAGAGAGTCGATCAGATTTTGGAGGATATGCTGAGAGCTTGTGCGCTAGATTATGGATCTAGTTGGGATGACAATTTGCCATATGCAGAGTTCTCTTACAACAATAGTTACCAAACCAGTTTAAAGATGGCCCCTTTCAAAGCTTTGTATGGAAGGAGGTGCAGGACACCGTTGTCGTGGGACAAAGTTGGATACCGCGAGTTGTTTGGGCCTGATTTGATTAAAGAGTCTGAACAGAAGGTGAAATTGATTCGCGATAGGCTCAAGGTAGCTCAGTCCAGACAGAAGAGCTACGCAGATTCTAAACGCAAGGAGACAGTTTACGAAGTCGGAGACCGAGTTTATCTTCGAGTATCTCCACTTCAGGGAACACAGCGTTTTGGTGTTAAGGGAAAGTTAGCGCCACGATTTGTAGGACCATACCGAGTATTGGAACATATGGGAGAAGTGGCCTACAAGTTGGAATTACCCGAAGGATTGTCAGGAGTTCATGATGTGTTCCACGTTTCTCAGTTGAAGAAGTGCCGCGCGGAGATGGCTGACATACCCTTGAGAGACACAGTGCCATTGGAAGCAATTCAGTTGGATAACGATTTGACCTATGAGGAGAAACCAATTAAGATTCTCGAGTTTGCCAGCCGAGTCACTCGCAGCAAGGTTATCAAGTTTTGCAAAGTTCAGTGGAGCAACAACACGGAGGATGAAGCCACCTGGGAACGAGAGGAAGATTTGCTCAAAGACCACCCTCACCTATTTTCTAGCCAACCCGAATCTCGAGGGTGAGATTCATCTTAAGGGGGGTAGGTTTGTAACATCCCAAATTTTCAATTTGAAATGTTATACATTAGATCATCAATGCATATCATATATTATTTGCTTTTGGTTTTGATCCTAGAAAATTCTATGCAACTCAAGGACCCATGGGGAGAGTTGGGGATTTCGTTATTTTCATATTTGAGTTTTCTCAAATTTTGAGAATAGGATCATTTGATTTTAATTATTTTATCATCAGTTATTTCTATTACAAAAATATGAGAGAGGGAATAAAATGATTTTCCCAAAATAAAGAAATATTGAGGATTTAATAATAAAATCAAATAACATTTTGTTTCAGAGTTTTTCGTTATTTTATTTGAATTTAGGAAAAATGTGCGTTTTTCAAAATTGCTTTTAGGCCCTAAATAAATGTTCACCTTGTGCGGCTTGATTTTAGAAGCCCGGGAAAATTTATTTCGGGATTTTTGGAGTCCGTTTAGTATTAATTTTTAATTTTCTTCTGCGCGTAATTTTTTTTTAAATCGCACCGACCTACGGGCCGTGTCCGACCGGGACTCCTGCCCGACTAGCCTTTATAAGCCGGCCCACCCCCGGGCCGAAACCCTAGGCCCGAGCCGCCACCGCCGCCGACCCCGCCGCCGCACGCCGCCGCCGTCGCTTGCCGTCGCCGGAGCCGCCGCACCGCCGCCTCGCCGACCCGCCGCCCGAGGTTCGCCTTGAAATCCGTGCCGCCGTTTTTTTCGAAAAACCGTCGGTTTTTTTTTTGTTTTTGTTTTTTATTTTAGATCGGTTTTATTTTTTTCTCGGTTTAGGTTAAACAGCGAGCCTTCACTCGTTCGTTTATTTTAACGAACGTATTCGTCGTTTAGATCCGGTTAACGAACGTTCGTTCGTTAATCTGTTTGTCGTTTTTCTTTTTCTCGGATTTTCCGCGATTATTTTCTGATCGCGATTTCTGATCTGATTTTCGTTTTAGTATAACTTTTCGCTCTTATCGGAATCAGGCGATTCAAGCGCCTGGAGTTTCGTCTCGAAACCCTCTATCCGTTTAACCAACTTAAACAAGTTTTTGCTACTGTAAAAAATTGCCTTAGATCCAGATTAGTAGAACAAAGTCGTTTTCTTTCGTCGTTTGACTTTCGTTGCTTCGTTTGATAGGATTCTTTTTGCCAACTGGAGTTCTTAAGTTGAACTTTCTGGTTAGATCTTTTATTTGAGTTTTACCTGTCATTAGATGAGTGCTTATTGTATGCTTGTTTGTTTGTCTGTGATAGAATACCCAGAGTGCGCTGCCTATTACTTCGATTCTCTAGGTTTCGCGGATCATCGGCAAGGCAAGTAACACTTTGATCATAACTTTCCTACTACCCGGTTTTATTGCATTAGATCAATCCTCACACATTGCATGATTAGGATCTAATTAAATTGTGGGATGGGAAGTAGTTGAGGTAGTACCTATTACCTGTTTTATTATCAAACCTTTGGGAGTTACTTCTACGTTTGCCATTATGCCATGCTATGCTAGTAGACGTGGATTGGGTGAGTGATATCCATGACAGATGTGAGTTTGTATGGTTTATCTAAGGTGGCAACTTAAATACACATCTGGGTGGATTGAGGTACCTGGGTATTCCAGGATTGCCTGTTTCTTTTGGGACCGCCACCCAGGCTCAAAGGGATCATGAGATTATTCATGCTAGAAACTTCCGTGTGCAGCCACAAGCCATTATGGGCTCTGGCATAGTTGATTAAGTCGTGCGAACTCTTACAGGGTAGACTAGCAGATGTAGGGGAAAGTAGGTGTAACGGTCTATCCATCGTAAGATGCTAGTGCTTCTGAAAGACTATGTCTCGGTCATCCGTCTTCTCAAACACCATGTAGTGCGAGAAACCAAACGGAGGTGATCGAGTCTTGTGGGGAAAAGTGCGCAAACCTCTGCAGAGTGTAATAAACTAATCATGATTAGCCGTGTCCCCGGTTATGGACTTTTTGAGTATCTAGTACTTGGATTATCATGTGAATCTCAACATGTTACTCTAAATTAAGTTTGTTGGGTTTTGTTTAATGATGATTACTTTAATTGGGATTGAGGATGCTGTCAACCATTCTCAATGTTTAACAACTACCATGATAGTAAATAAAATTTATTCCTTTGTTGTAGGGAAAAATTGGCGTTACGCAAAACTGTAACCATAGAGCTTTCCACCAGCCCAATATGCATATAGTATAGCAGTTTCATTCCATTACTCTCTATGTGTTACCTTGCCAGCATATTCCATGTGCTGACCCATTTCGGGCTGCAACGTTAATGTTGCAGACTTGTCAGACGATGATTAAGGAGTTTTTAGGTCGTGGTTCTATACTCAGTGATGCCGTTGGAGTGGATGGACTCACTTATCTTCCAAGCCTTCCGCTGTTATCGTTATTACATGGCCTTAAGCCATATTTATTGTAATAAGTTCTCTATTGAGACACTCGATGTAATAAGTGTGTGATTGCTACTCTGTTATAAATCCTCCGAGTACTGTGTGGTGTCAGCATTACTGATCCAGGGATGACACCGGAGCACAGAGATCAGACTGTTTGAGGTCTGGTTGCTACAACATGTGCACTTTGTATTTAGAAAATGAAACCCATGACTCTACTTCGAATAATATCTTAGTTTTTGACATGTGTAGACCAATCCTGTGACAAAAACAACTTACGGCTACGAGGAAGACATGGCTATCAAGTACATGAGAGTCGTGTACAACGAGATGAGGACTAGGATGAGAAAAGCCACACTATTTCGTGCAAAGCCTGCAGCAGAGCCCACTAAGCACCTTGTGTACTACCACAACAAGGCTGGCCATGATGATGAAGAAAGATTTGCCTGGTCAAAGCATGAATTCCAAGTTGTAGCCGACCCGGATAATGAACTATATGAGTGTGAATGCAAGCTTTGGACACACACACAGGTGAGCGGAAAAACAAAGTCATTAAATAGCTAAACTAGTAGTATCATATCGAAATATATGAAACTCATTGCTAGCTCAAAAACTATGTATTCTGCATTCATCACAAAATGCAGGCATGTTCTACCTTCACATCATGAACATACTGGACTACCTAAAGCTTGACAAATTTCCAGACAAGTATATCCTCAAACGGTACAGAAAGACTGCAAAATCACAACCAACATTTGATACAAGGGACTACAACACAACTGCATCGGATGGCAGCTCAAGATTATCGAAGCAAGACATCTTGCTGCAGCTATATTTGGTGGTTAATAAGAAAATGATGAGATGTGACCAACAATATGACTGAGCCTTCTATGTTCTCAAGAGGCTCGTGGAAGAACTTGATACAATACGTTCAGCAAATCGAGCGAATGCTAACGAAAGGATGGCTGAAGAGGATGCTGAAATTGAAGATGACCTTCAATATTATGAAGCTGAAATGCTCTATACCGCTGCTCAAGCCAACAAATGCAAGCAGGGTGTTGACCAATTAATGCAGCAGCGGCAGCAAGAGACGATGAAACTACCACTGTAGTCTGAAATAAAGGGTAGGAAGAAACTTTCTATAGCAAAGAAAAGTGACAAGAGAGCTCAAATAAAGGCACCATCTGCACATAGAGTCGTCGTGCTCGTTGCGAACGGAGTGCCACTTGGACACGGGCAATGTAGTGTGTGCAAAAAGGTTGCAGGACACAAAAAACTCACATGTCCAACACTCTTAGAAAGAAATGATGCCGAGGAGGTCAAGCCTAAGACAACGTGTTTAGGTATGAACTTTTGTTTGGATACATGCAGAAGTCCAGTACAGTGCCGACAAAAGATAAAGAAACGTAAAGGAGTGTATGAGAATATTTTTGCATGAAGTTATAGTTGAAAACCATTCACAATTGAAAAATCACAAAAAACACATATAGATTCTATGCAAAAGGCTACATATTGGTTGAGTTAAAAAAAACAATACATTACACGACACAGAAAATCCTCTTCATCTGAAACCAGTAGCCTAGCCAGATCTCAAGCAGAAGTTCAAGTCAAAGATCATATGTTGGAGCGAAAAATTAAACAACACAAAAAACCAGCAGTTCAACCATAGCCCAGAGAGAAGTTCAAGTACATATGCTGGGGGGAAAACATACAACACATGGATACTGAAAACGATGCAGTACAATGAAATTCACAAGCGAAATCATTCTTCATACCAAATACATTTTTCCTCAATATCATAAATCATAGTGTTGCAGCTATAGATACACAAATTACTAACCAATGCTTACAACCAAATCTTTACAAAATCATTCCAATCACTATCAAACCTAAATCTTTACGAAATTGAATCTACACTAAAACTAATGCTTCGAATTCATGGGCCCAAGGACAGGATCTCGTCAGGAAGCTCTACACGCACAATTTCATTCTTCTCGCTAAAGACTAGAGTGTGCATGAGCTAGGCCTTCCAGTCATCCGAAGCAGCCTACAAACATGAAATGAAATGATGGTTTAGTAAAGGATAACTAAAACCACAGCAGGAGTGTCTCAGCAAAAACACACAAGAAAAATGAAAGGATGATGAGACAAGAACAAGGACAAAACATACTTTCACATCACCAAAATCTTCGACAAGCTTATTGCCATCATATGTAGAGCAGAACTCCACGGCAAAGAAACCACAATCATTATTCACTTGCTTTGGAACATCGATAAAAGTCGGCCTCTTTGCAATATTCACCCAGTTAGGCTGCTTGCTCGCTTTGTATGCAGCCTTGCCGTACACCTCCTCGAGCAACTCAATAAATATCTTGATTTGCCAAAAATGACAAATAAGATTAAATCAAAAACATGTTAACCAAAATAGTTAAGTTCGGGTACATAAAGCGACACTTGAATAAAATCCAGGTAAACGATACTAGAAGTTCAACGATCAAATGATAGTCAGTTCAAGCAGCATTACCAAAACAGGGATAGAAAAATATTTTGTCAACAGAAGGCATAATAAACTTCATGTCAAAAAAGATAATATGATGGGAGGTTCAAGCTAAGAAACACTCACGATATTTTGGAAGTCTCCGTGGAAACTTGTTCGTGACATTCCCTTATTAGTGTAAGGAAGTGAATACTCCCACGATATCAATGCTCCCACGATATTAATGCTCCCATGATATCTATTCAGCACATACACACTGTAGTGCGCTATTGTGTCAATTGGCTTGAATAGTATCAAAAAAAACCTACCAAGATTGAAAGAAATGGTGAACACAAACTATAAAACATAGGTATTAAAACAACCAAGTTGAACAAAAACTTCTGGACAAACTCAGCAAAAGGATGAACATAAAATTAAAAAAAAGCAAGAGTTATAAAAATCTAACCAACCTTGCGAACAAACATTGGGAGGAGTTTAACTGATTTTTTGCATCGAATATTGGAACTGTTGCAGCAAAAAAATCATACTCCACAGAGTACTGCATTCACAAAAACATAATTAAAAACACCTCCTGAATGCCACTACACCAAAACTAGAGCAAAAAAGAGAGATAGGGTTACAAAGAACTAAAACCTGTATGAAGTAGGGACTAAGTACAACCCTGTCAGCGGAAGAGAAGATCTCAGAGGTCTTCGGCTTATCCTTCCACAAGTTTATGAGATAATCCATTACATCTCCTTCCATCTGCTGCCCTTCACCGAAAAGAGTATAAAGGACATGTCCTGTGAGGTTAATCACATTCCCAGGGATGGTAAACATGTTGTAGCTTGTGTTGTAGATTCAAAAGGATGGGAAAAATATTAGAAGCGCAAATCCATGGCAAGGATAAATGAACAGAAGTTCAGATAATATAACAACAGAGGTTCACAACAAAGTAGCATGTCTGGCAGCAACAAAAATAAGAAGAAAAAACTCACTCATAATACTTCTTCAGACCATCTTCACTAAGCACATACTGTCTTAACGTCTGGGCCTTGGATAGATGAGGGTAACTATATTTATTTAGGGGAGTGACACCAGAACGCCACTTCAAAGGAAATCTTGATGCTCTATTGGAGGAAGTTATGTTGCCAGACTCAACTGCTGGTTTCCTCCTAGTGATGACAGCATTCTTCCCACCTCTCCCAACAACAGTACCAGTAGCAGATTTACCATTCTTCGAGTAAGCAATCTTCTCAAAATCATCATCCGACGAAATCACCTCTTCTTCGACTGCACCAACCTTCCTGGAGCAAGGGGTGTTTGGAGCAGCACAAATACTGACAGTCTGCTTCCCTAACTTGGAAGGAATAAGGGTTCAAGAGCTATCATCTTCTCTCAGAGTTGTACTTATCGATTCCTCCCTAGGCTGGTATTCCTGTGACTCGAGGAATGAGTAGTGGTAATCGGTCAAGTCCAACGGCTCCACTTTCAAAGAAAAGGAAGAGAAAAAAGACCATTAAATATAACTGAAGTTTAGGTACAACACAATATACAGTCCAACAAATATAGATGACATCGTTACTACTCAAGCTGACCTAAAAAATGTGTTGCATTTAAAAACTAAATGAAGTTCAGGCACAATCCAAGGCACAGCTCAAGATAAACAGATGAATTGGAAAACATTCAACAACAGCTAACAAAAGCATAAAAAGGTATAATCTCTGAAGTTCAAGTATAAGAAATGTTGTTGTCCAAGTAAGCAATGAAAGGGGAAAATACTAAAACAAAATACACAAGCAAAATAGACAAGATAAAAATGAAGTTCATGTAGAATAAAAGATGCAGTATAGGTAGGCAGTCCAAGTTTCAAGACATACATGTATAGTAGCCAAACATACCTTGGAAGTCTGTTTCAAATAGGTTAGAAGAAGCAATTGAGTACAACCACGTCTTCTTGATATCCGTGATATTTTCATGGGAATAATTTGCAAGAACCCCTTCATGAAATGAATTAACATTCGTAAGCATGAAGAATACGCAGTCGATACTGCCATCAAACAAAAGAAAGAACATTGTTAAAGCAAAAAAGAAAGCCAACAAATAAAAGACGTTGCAGCTTACGTACAACTACAGTTAATGAGAAGTGATAGAGAGAAAGTGGAACTCATACTTGTTAGTTTGTTGGGGGACATCAATCCAATCCAAAGAGAAATGGTCAATAGAAAGAGGACTGAAGGGTGTCTCCCTATCGTTGTTGGCATCGTTCCAAAGGTTCTTGATGTTATTAGTCATCCACCGAAACAGGTGTACTGCACAGTCATCGTTTGGTTTGTAGTAGGAGTCGAGAAGCTAGAACCTTGAATTCTTCAGGTCAAGAAATATCGAAACGCAATGACCAACACCACCCAAGTGAGTAGGAATTTCAGGCGAGTCAAAAGTGGGGAAAACAACCTGAAGCAACATAAACACACGAATCATTAAAAACTGAAAATTAATATCAAATGGTACAAAGAAAAAAAACAATATAAACAGAGTGGATCGCAGTGCAAACTAATACAGAGACAAAGAACAAGATAATGCTTACAGAATCGTGTGCATCCATGCTATCTGGACCAGACGCCAAGAAGTATTTCCTCACACAGGAATCAAAATGACCTCTGAAAATCTTGTCCTAAAATACTGCAGACAACAGCGACATATGAAAAGACAAAATGAGACAAACAAGTTTTAACTAAAATGGTAAGGAACAAAACAGAAAAGAAATTACTATAGGGTTAACTTACACAAACCCAATACGGCAGGATGAGTTTATCTAATCCCTGGTATTTCGCACGTAGACAATACAATGCAACCTCAGCTACATTAGATCGAAGCATTTCGCGAGGAGAAAAAGATATTGCGACATCTTCAATAGTAGCTTCACACTCATTGTTTTGGAACATAATCTTTGATCTAAAACAAGCAATAGAAAGTAAACGAAGTTTAGCATCAAGAACTCAAGAAGTTCATAACACATATAAGCACAGAAGTTCAGCTACATCACAACAGGCAGTACAAAAAAGCTAGATGTTCAGCACCAGAGAAGTAGAAGAAGTTCAGCAATATAGAGTAAATAAGTTTAGGTATGAAACCACAGGTAGTTCATAGGGGTAGATGGATGTAAATTTTGACCAGCTGCAAGCACCTCTTAGAACGATCATTGTTAAGCCTAGTTACACTGAGATAAAAGTCATCAACCTTCTTTCGGACGACAACAAGTTCACTATCTGCTCAGCAAAAGAAATAGAAATTAAGAGCAACATTCAAGCTCATAGATCATGACAGGAGCAAAAAACAAACACAAGCACATTTCAGCTGCTACACCACAAAAGATAAATCCACGGGATTAGAAACATCACAACCCATGCATTACAAACCTCCCCCCACATAGAAACAGGTTCACTTAACATCATTTACAAACCACACGACGAAGCTCAAACTAGAAGTTCAACTTGCACCACACAGGCAGTACACAGGGATCATGGACCAAAACCAATAACAAAAGGGATGGGGATGGGGAAAGAAGAGAGAAGCATGCTCCTCTCTTTATGGATTCTTGCCAAGACCAGTCGCAGCACTGGAATGATCAATCTTCCCCCCAAGCTATTGCTTTCAGTCTCTTCATCATCATCTCCAGTAGACATTATAGTGTCGTCGGCAAGGACATCAACAGCAGCTCGAGTAGCTGGAGAATCTGAAACAACAAAAATTGTTGGTTGTGCTGCACTAGGAAGAGCTGGAGAACTAGTATCAACAGCAACTGATGGCTCTACTGCGGGATACTTCTTCGGGCCTCCAGCTGTCTTGCCCCTGCTCAGCATCAGAAACCCCAGCGCCAATGGACCACTGACACATAGTGGAAGTCCAAATATAGTAAACGTAGAAGGTCAGATATTAAACTACTATAATACAAAAGGGAACAAAAAGGGCCGGTTATGGAAATCCCGGAAGTTCAGGTGCTGTAGCCCCTGAAGTTCAGAGACTGTAAACAGAGAAGGTCACCTAGGAAACACTAATACTAAAAAGAAGAAGTTTAGGACACATGAAATCAATAAGGGTCACCTATGACTAAAAACAGTAAAAGTTGAAAGCTAACAATGAACATTAATGCCAAGAACTATCAAAAGCCAACATAAACAAACCTCTTCGGCATGCTCCACGTGGCCTCCTTCACGACCCAAATGAACAGACTCTTGTCTTTGAATCTGTCTGACAACAACACTGGCCTCATCTTCAAAAGGCTTGCAATGAGCATCCTGCATTCCCATGAATAGCCCAAAGCTAGTCCAAAGGTGGGAAGTGCTCTGACGAAGCTCATCAAGAAATCTAGGTTCAATTGACAAAACCTCCTTCAAAGACTCAGCATCAAAACCGTTACCTGGAGGAAGAATCCCATCCACGCGACTAACACGCACAACAGTTGTCGGAACACGGGACATCTCCCCACAAACAGTTTCAAGAAGACCATCAATCCTAACCAGGGAAAGATTGGCAGCATCAAACAAACCCTCAGAAGACACGCCACCTGCAACACTCACACGGGAAAAAGTATCCCCCGGATCTACAGGGGGGCACCAGTATTGACATCTCGGGAGAATTCAAATCTTGGGGAAGTTCCACTCCCTAGGCCGGCGGCATGATACGTCTCCAACGTACCTATAATTTTTTATTGTTCCATGCAATTATATTATCAACCTTGGATGTTTTATATGCATTTATATACTATTTTATATGATTTTTGGGACTAACCTATTAACCTAGAGCCCAGTGCAAGTTTCTGTTTTTTTCCTTGTTTTTGAGTATCGTAGAAAAGGAAAATCAAACGGAGTCCAATTGACCTAAAATTTTGCGGAGATCATTTTTGGACCAGAAGAAGCCCACGGAGTACTAGAGATGGGCCAGAAGAGTCCCGAGGCCACCACAAGGGTGGGGGCGCGCCCTACCCCCCTAGGCGCACCCCCTACCTCGTGGCCGCCTCGGGGACCCCCCGAACTTGTTCCTGACTCCAACACCTCCTATATATACCCAAACTTCCAGAAAGAAACCTAGATCGGGAGTTCCACCGCCGCAAGCCTCTGTAGCCACCGAAAGCCAAACTAGAGCCATTTCGGCACCCTACCAAAGGGGGAGATCCCTCTCCGGTGGCCATATTCATCATCCCGGCGCTCTCCGTGACGAGGAGGGAGTAGTTCACCATCGGGGCTGAGGGTATGTACCAGTAGCTATGTGTTTGATCTCTCTCTCGTGTTCTTGATTCGGCACGATCTTGTTGTATCACGAGCTTTGCTATTATAGTTGGATCTTACGATGTTTCTCCCCTCTACTCTCTTGTAATGGATTGAGTTTTCCCTTTGAAGTTGTCTTCTCGGATTGAGTCTTTATGGATTTGAGAACACTTGATGTATATCTTGCATGTGCTTATCTATGGTGACAATGGGACATTCACGTGATCCACTTGATGTATGTTTGGTGATCAACTTGTGAGTTCCGTGACCTCGTGAACTTATGCATAGGGGTTGGCACATGTTTTCTTCTTGACTCTCCGATAGAAACTTTGGGGCACTCTTTGAAGGTCTTTGTGTTGGTTGAATAGATGAATCTGAGATTGTGTGATGCATATCGTATAATCATACACATGGATACTTGAGGTGACATTGGAGTATCTAGGTGACATTAGGGTTTTGGTTGATTTGTGTCTTAAGGTGTTATTCTAGTACGAACTCTAGGATAGATTGAATGGAAAGAATAGCTTCGTGTTATTTTACTACGGACTCCTGAATAGATCGATCAGAAAGAATAACTTTGAAGTGGTTTCGTACCCTACAATAATCTCTTCGTTTGTTCTCCACTATTAGTGACTTTGGAGTGACTCTTTGTTGCATGTTGAGGGATAGTTATATGATCCAATTATGTCATTATTGTTGAGAGAACTTGCACTAGTGAAAGTATGAACCCTAGGCCTTGTTTCCAAGCATTGCAATACCGTTTTCGCTCTCTTTTATCATTAGTTACCTTGCTGTTTTTATATTTTCAGATTACAAAAACTAATATCTACCATCCATATTTCACTTGTATCACCATCTCTTCGCCGAACTAGTGCACCTATACAATTTACCATTGTATTGGGTGTGTTGGGGACACAAGAGACTCTTTGCTATTTGGTTGCAGGGTTGTTTGAGAGAGACCATCTTCATCCTACGCCTCCCATGGATTGATAAACCTTAGGTCATCCACTTGAGGGAAATTTGCTACTATCCTACAAATCTCTGCACTTGGAGGCCCAACAACATCTACAAGAAGAAGGTTGTGTATAGACATTGATACGTTTCCAACGTATCTATAATTTTTGATTGCTCCATGCTATATTATCTACTGTTTTGGGAAATATTGGGCTTTATTATCCACTTTTATATTATTTTTGGGACTAACCTATTAACCGGAGGCCCAGCCCAGATTTGCTATTTTATGCCTATTTCAGTGTTTTGAAGAAAAGGGATATTAGACGGAGTCGAAACGGAACAAAATGAACTGGAGAAGTTATTTTTGGAAGGAAACACACCTGATGGACTTGGACCCCACGTCAGAAGATACGGGAGCTGCCCACGAGGGTGGGGGCGCGCCCACCCCCCTAGGGCGCGCCCCCCTGCCTCGTGGGGCCCCCATGGCTCCCCTGACGTGCTTCTTCTGCCTATATAACTCCATATACCCTAAAACTTCCAGAACGCACAATAGATCGGGATTTCTGCCGTCAGAAGCCTCCGTACCCATCGAAAACCAACCTAGACCCGTTCTGGCACCCTGTCGGAGGGGGCAATCCTTCTCCGGTGGCCATCTTCATCATCCCGGTGCTCTCCATGACGAGGAGGGAGTAGTTCTCCCTCAGGGCTGAGGGTATGTACGAGTAGCTATGTGTTTGATCTCTCTCTATCGTGTTCTTGAGATGATACGATCTTGATGTATCGCGAGCTTTGCTATTATATTTGGATCCTATGATGTTTCTTCCCCCCTCTTCTCTCTTGTAATGAATCGAGTTTCCCCTTTGAAGTAATCTTATCGGATTGAGTCTTTAAAGACTTGAGAACACTTGATGTATGTCTTGCCGTGGATAACTGTGGTGACAATGGGATACCACGTGCCACTTGATGTATGTTAAGGTGACCAACTTGCGGGTTTCGTGACATTGGGAACCTATGCATAGGGGTTGGCACATGTTTTCGTCTTGATTCTCCGATAGAACTTTCGGGCACTCTTTGAGGTCCTTTGTGTTGGTTGAATAGATGAATATGAGATTGTGTGATGCATATCGTATAATCATGCCCACGGATACTTGAGGTGACATTGGAGTATCTAGGTGACATTAGGGTTTTGGTTGATTTGTGTCTTAAGGTGTTATTCTAGTACAAACTCTAGGGCTGTTTGTGACACTTATAGGAATAGCCCAACGGATTGATTGGAAAGAATAACTTTGAGGTGGTTTCGTACCATACCATAATCTCTTCGTTCGTTCTCCGCTATTAGTGACTTTGGAGTGACTCTTTGTTGCATGTTGAGGGATAGTTTTATGATCCAATTATGTTAGTATTGTTGAGAGGACTTGCACTAGTGAAAGTATGAACCCTAGGCCCTATTTCCTATCATTTCAATACCGTTTATGCTCACTTTTATCGTTCGTTACCTTGCTGTTTTTATAATTTCAGATTACAAATACTATTATCTACTATCCATATTGCACTTGTATCACCATCTCTTCGCCGAACTAGTGCACCTATACAATTTACCATTGTATTGGGTGTGTTGGGGACACAAGAGACTCTTTGTTATTTGGTTGCAGGGTTGCTTGAGAGAGACCATCTTCATCGTACGCCTCCTATGGATTGATAAACCTTAGGTCATCCACTTGAGGGAAATTTGTTACTGTCCTACAAACCTCTGCACTTGGAGGCCCAACAACGTCTACAAGAAGAAGGTTGTGTCGTAGACATCAATCTCTTTTCTGGCGCCGTTGCCGAGGAGGTTAGCGCTTGAAGGTATATCTTTAGATCTTGCAATCGAGTCTTTTAGTTTCTTGTTTTATCACTAGTTTAGTTTATAAAAGAAAACTATAAAAATGGAATTAAGTTTGTCTCATACGCTTCACCTTTTTAATAAAATTGTGCTCAAGTGCTAGAAGAAGAAATCTATAAAATGTTTGGCACTAAATCTTTGAATGATGAGCATGATTGAAATGTTGTTAGTATGAACTCCTTGAATATCCGTGATGCTAATGATATGCAAAGCCACAAGCTTGGGGAAGCTATCTTTGATGAAGATGATATTTTTTGTCCCCCAAGCTTTGATGAGCAAGTTTATAATGATGATAGCATGCCTCCTACTTATGATGATTATTGTGATGATACTTATGCTGTAAAAAGTAGTGATTATATTTATAAAACTTGTCATGGTTATGATTACCCCTTCTCTGAACATCACTCTTTTAATGTGGAAACAATTTATAGTATTCAAGTTTCCTATGATACTCCCACTATTCTGAATGAGAAGAATTTTGCGTATGTGGAGAGTAGTAAATTTCTTATGCAAGTAGATCATGAAAAGAATTATTTAGGTGCTGGTTATATTGTTGAATTAATTCATGATGCTACTGAAATTTATTATGAGGGAGGACTATATGCTTGTAGGAATTGCAATAATATCAAGTTTCCTCTCTATGTGCTTAAAATTTTGAAGTTATGCTTGTTTTGCCCTCCTATGCTAATTGATTATTGTTTCCATAAGTTATTTGCTCACAAAATCCCTATGCATAGGAAGTGGGTTAGACTTAAATTTTCTAGTCATATTCTTCATGATGCTCTCTTTATGTTTCAATTCTTATCTTTTATGTGAGCATCATTGAAATCATCATGCCTAGCTAGGGGCGTTAAACGATAGCGCTTGTTGGGAGGCTACCCAATTTTATTTTAGTTCCTTGCTTTTTGTTCCAGTTCAGTAATAAATAATTCATATAGCCTCTTTTTAGATGTGGTTTTATGCTTTTAATTAGTGTTTGTGCCAAGTAGAACCTTTCGGAAGACTTGGGGAGAGTCTTGTTGATCATGCTGTAAAAAAACAGAAACTTTAGCTCTCACGAGAATTGCTTCCATTTTTATTTGGAGAGTTATATTTAGTTAATTATTTTTGGAGATGATTAATAGATAAATGCCTCAGGTCCAGAAATTTATTTGAGAATTTTATGAGTTCCGGAAGTATACGTTTGATCCAGATTACTACAGACTGTTCTGTTTTTGACAGATTCTGTTTTTCGTGTGTTGTTTGCTTATTTTGATGAATCTATGGCTAGTAAAATAGTTTATAAACCATAGAGAAGTTTGAATACAGTAGGTTTAACACCAATATAAATAAATAATGAGTTTATTACAGTACCTTGAAGTGGTGATTTATTTTCTTATACTAACGGAGCTTACGAGTTTTCTGTTAAGTTTTGTATTGTGAAGTTTTCAAGTTTTGGGTAAAGATTCGGTGGACTATGGAATAAGGAGTGGCAAGAGCCTAAGATTGGGGATGCTCGAGTCACCCCAAGGTAATATTCAAGGATAGCCAAGAGCCTAAGCTTGGGGATGCCCCGGAAGGCATCCCCTCTTTCGTCTTCGTTCATCGGTAACTTTACTTGGAGCTATATTTTTATTCGCCACATGATATGTGTTTTGCTTGGAGCGTCAATTTATTTAGTTAGGATTTGCACGATGTTATTTAGAACAATGTTCTGCATCTTTTATTTCAATAAAAGTGGCATTGATAGCCTTTACTATGCCTATGTTACAAGTATACATGTTGCTGTTTGAAAACAGAAAGTTTACCGCTGTTGCAATAATTCCCTAGAAAAGTCAGAATGTGATAAAATGTTGAAACCTTTTGCATATTAAGATCTGATAAATTTACTACAGTGGGAATTTTATTTCTTAATTTTTGGGGCTAGGGAAGTATGGGTGTTGCTGCATTCTTTACAGACTATCCTGTTTAGGCAGATTGCTGTTATGTTTGCATTGTTTGCATATGTTTGCTTCTTTAATTATTCTATTTGAGGATAGGACTATTAAATATGCAGAGGCATTTAGTATGCAATGTTGAATAATAATTTTAGTGATTTTCTACAGTAGAGTATGATAAGGTTTTTGCAATGGTTTATACTAACTTATCTCATGAGTCCTTGTTGAGTTTTGTGTGGATGAAGCTTTTGAGATTTAGAGAGACCGTGATATGAGAGGATTAAGGAGACACAAAAGCTCAAGCTTGGGGATGCCCAAGGCACCCCAAGATAATATTTCAAGAAGTCTCAAGCGTCTAAGCTTGGGGATGCCCCGGTTGGCATCCCACCTTTCTTCTTCAACAACTACCGGTTAGTATCGGTTGATCCTAAGTTTTTGCTTCTTCACATGATGTTTGCTATTATTAGATGTCATTTTATTTTGCTTTGCTTGCTGTTTGAATAGAGTACCAAGATCTGAAATTATTAAGTGTTAGAGAGTCTTCACATAGTTGCATAATTATTCGACTACTCATTGATCTTCACTTATATCTTTCGGAGTAGTTTGTCATTTGCTCTAGTGCTTCACTTATATATTTTAGAGCATGGTGGTAGTTTTATTTTGAAGAGATAGATGAACTCGTGTGCTTCACTTATATTATTTTGAGAGTCTTAAATAGCATGGTAATTTGCTTAAAATCCTAATATGCTAGGTATTCAAGAATAATAAGATTCTCCTATGAGTGTGTTGAATACTAAGAGAAGTTTGATACTTGATGATTGTTTTGAGATATGAGGATGCTAATATTAGAGTCATGCTAGTTGAGTGGTTATGAATTTGACAAATACTCGTGTTGAAGTTTGTGATTCCCGTAGCATGCATGTATGGTGAACCGTTATGTGATGAAGTCGGAGCATGATTTATTTATTGATTATCTTCCTTATGAGTGGCGGTCGGGGACGAGCGATGGTCTTTTCCTACCAATCTATCCCCCTAGGAGCATGCGTGTAGTACTTTGTTTCGATAACTAACAGATTTTTGCAATAAGTATGTGAGTTCTTTGTGACTAATGTTGAGTCCATGGATTATACGCACTCTCACCCTTCCACCATTGCTAGCCTCTCTAGTACCGCGCAACTTTCGCTGATACCATAAACCCACCATATACCTTCCTCAAAACAGCCACCATACCTACCTATTATGGCATTTCCATAGCCATTCCGAGATATATTGCCATGCAACTTTCCACCATTCCATTATTATGACACGCTTCATCATTTTCATATTGTTTTGCATGATCATGTAGTTGACATCGTATTTGTGGCAAGGCCGCCGTTCATAATTCTTTCATACATGTCACTCATGCATCATTGCACATCCCGGTACACCGCCGGAGGCATTCATATAGAGTCATATCTTGTTCTAAGTATCGATTGTAATTCTTGAGTTGTAAGAAAAATAAAAGTGTGATGATCATCATTATTAGAGCATTGTCCCAGTGAGGAAAGGATGATGGAGACTATGATTCCCCCACAAGTCGGGATGAGACTCCGGACGAAAAAAAAATAATAAATAAAAGAGGCCAAAGAAGCCCAAATAAAAAGAGGCCATAAAAAAGGGAGAAAAGGCCCAAACAAAAAAAAATATAAATAAAAAAATGATGAGATAAAAAGAGAGAAGGGACAATGTTACTATCCTTTTACCACACTTGTGCTTCAAAGTAGCACCATGATCTTCATAGTAGAGAGTCTCTCATGTTATCACTTTCATATACTAGTGGGAATTTTTCATTATAGAACTTGGCTTGTATATTCCAATGATGGGCTTCCTCAAAATGCCCTAGGTCATCGTGATCAAGCGAGTTGGATGCACACCCACTTGTTTCTTTTGTTGAGCTTTCATACATTTATAGCTCTAGTGCATCCATTGCATGGCAATCCCTACTCACTCACATTGATATCTATTGATGGGCATCTCCATAGCCTGTTGATACGCCTAGTTGATGTGAGACTATCTTCTCCCTTTTTGTCTTCTCCACAACCACCATTCTATTCCACCTATAGTGCTATGTCCATGGCTCATGCTCATGTATTGCGTGAAGATTGAAAAAGTTTGAGAACATCAAAAGTATGAAACAATTGCTTGGCTTGTCATCGGGGTTGTGCATGATTTAAATATGTTGTGTGGTGAAGATGGAGCATAGCCAGACTATATGATTTTGTAGGGATAACTTTCTTTGGCCATGTTATTTTTAAGAGACATAATTGCTTAAGTTAGTATGCTTGAAGTATTATTATTTTTATGTCAATATTTAACTTTTGTCTTGAATCTTATGGATCTGAATATTCATGCCACAATTAAGAAGAATTACATTGAAATTATGCCAACTAGAATTCCACATCAAAAATTATCGTTTTTATCATTTACCTACTCGAGGACGAGCAGGAATTAAGCTTGGGGATGCTTGATACGTCTCCAACGTATCTATAATTTTTGATTGCTCCATGCTATATTATCTACTGTTTTGGGTAATACTGGGCTTTATTATCCACTTTTATATTATTTTTGGGACTAACCTATTAACCAGAGGCCCAGCCCAGATTTGTTGTTTTATGCCTATTTCAGTGTTTTGAAGAAAAGGAATATCAGACGGAGTCGAAACGGAACGAAATCAACTGGAGAAGTTATTTTTGGAAGGAAACACACCTGATGGACTTGGACCCCACGTCAGAAGATACGAGAGCTGCCCACGAGGGTGGGGGGCGCGCCCACCCCCCTAGGGCGCGCCCCCCTGCCTCGTGGGGCCCCCGTGGCTCCCCTGACGTGCTTCTTCTGCCTATATAACTCCATATACCCTTAAACTTCCAGAACGCACAATAGATCGGGAGTTCCGCCGCCAGAAGCCTCCGTACCCACCGAAAACCAATCTAGACCCATTCCGGCACCCTGTCGGAGGGGGCAATCCTTCTCCGTGGCCATCTTCATCATCCCGGTTCTCTCCATGACAAGGAGGGAGTAGTTCTCCCTCAGGGCTGAGGGTATGTACCAGTAGCTTTGTGTTTGATCTCTCTCTCTCGTGTTCTTGAGATGATATGATCTTGATGTATCGCGAGCTTTGCTATTATATTTGGATCCTATGATGTTTCTTCCCCCCCCCCCTCTTCTCTCTTGTAATGAATCGAGTTTCCCCTTTGAAGTAATCTTATCGGATTGAGTCTTTAAAGACTTGAGAACACTTGATGTATGTCTTGCCGTGGATAACTGTAGTGACAATGGGATACCACGTGCCACTTGATGTATGTTAAGGTGACCAACTTGCGGGTTTTGTGACATTGGGAACCTATGCATAGGGGTTGGCACACGTTTTTGTCGTGATTCTCCGGTAGAACTTTGGGGCACTCTTTGAGGTCCTTTGTGTTGGTTGAATAGATGAATATGAGATTGTGTGATGCATATCGTATAATCACGCCCACGGATACTTGAGGTGACATTGGAGTATCTAGGTGACATTAGGGTTTTGGTTGATTTGTGTCTTAAGGTGTTATTCTAGTACGAACTCTAGTGTTGTTTATGACACTTATAGGAATAGCCCAACAGATTGATTGGAAAGAATAACTTTGAGGTGGTTTCGTACCCTACCATAATCTCTTCGTTCGTTCTCCGCTATTAGTGACTTTGGAGTGACTCTTTGTTGCATGTTGAGGGATAGTTTTATGATCCAATTATGTTAGTATTGTTGAGAGGACTTACACTAGTGAAAGTATGAACCCTAGGCCCTATTTCCTATCATTGCAATACCGTTTACGCTCACTTTCATCATTCGTTACCTTGCTGTTTTTATAATTTCAGATTACAAATACTATTATCTACTATCCATATTGCACTTGTATCACCATCTCTTCGCCAAACTAGTGCACCTATACAATTTACCATTGTATTGGGTGTGTTGGGGACACAAGAGACTCTTTGTTATTTGGTTGCAAGGATGCTTGAGAGAGACCATCTTCATCCTACGCCTCCTACGGATTGATAAACCTTAGGTCATCCACTTGAGGGAAATTTGCTACTGTCCTACAAACCTCTGCACTTGGAGGCCCAACAACGTCTACAAGAAGAAGGTTGTGTAGTAGACATCAGACATCAAGCTCTTTTCTGGCGCCGTTGCCATGGAGGTGAGTACTTCAAGGTATATCTTTAGATCTTGAAATTGAATCTTTTTAGTTTCTTGTTTTATCACTAGTTTAGTCTATAAAAGAAAATTACAAAAAATGGAATTAAGGTTTACTCATATGCTTCATCTTTTTAATCTATTTCGTGAAAATAAGGATTTCGTTAAATGTGCCAAAGTGTTAGATGAAGAATGTATTAAAATGTTTGGCACTAAATCTTTGGATGATGAGCATGATTGCAATGTTGTTAGTATGAATTCTTTGAATACCCATGATGCTAATGATATGCAAATCCACAAGCTTGGGGATGCTATGTTTGATGAAGTTGATATTTTTTGTCCCCCAAATTTTGATGAGCAAATTTATTATGATGATAGCATGCCTCCTATTTATGATGATTATATTGATGAAAGTGGGTTTGGAAGAGTGTCAACTTTACGAAGTAATGATCCCACAATTTTTGAGGGTGTTGAATCTTATTGTGATAATTATGAAATTGGATTTGGAGAGGTCATGACTTTATTTAGTGATGAATCCACTATTTCGGAAGAGGTTCCAATTGATTATGAGAACAAAGTTGCTATCTATGATGATTATTGTGATGACATGTATGCTTTAAATAATAATGATATCCATGAAACTTGTCATCATTATTTTAACTTTCAATTGGATTATGCGTCACATGATAGTTATTTTGAAGATACTCCCACTATTCTGAATGAGAAATTTTTTGCTTATGTGGAGAGTAATAAAAATTCTATGCTTGTAGATCATGAAAAGAATGCTTTATGTGATGGTTATATTGTTGAATTCATTCGTGATGCTACTGAAAATTATTATGAGAGAGGAACTTATGCTTTTACATATTGCAATAATATGAAGTTTCCTCTCTATGTGCTTAAAGTTTTAAAGTTATGGTTGTTTTGCCTTCCTATGCTAGTTGATTATTGTTCCCATGAGTTGTTTGCTCACAAAATTCCTATGCATAGGAAGTGGGTTAGGCTTAAATGTGCTAGTTATATTCTTCATGATGCTCTCTTTATGTTTCAATTCCTATCTTTTATGTGAGCATCATTGAAATCATCATGCCTAGCTAGGGGCGTTAAACGATAGCGCTTGTTGGGAGGCAACCCAATTTTATTTTTGTTTTTTGCTTTTTGCTCCTGTTTAGTAATAAATAATTCATCTATCCTCTGTTTAGATGTGGTTTTATGTTTTAATTAGTGTTTGTGCCAAGTAGAACCATTGGGAAGACTTGGGTGAAGTCTTTGCGATCTTGATGTCAAAAAACAGAAAGTTTTGCGCTCACGACATTAGCTGCCATGTTTTACTAGAGAGTGAGTTTAGGTTGATTCTTTGTGCAAATGATTAATAGGAAAATTCCTCAGGTCCACCAATTTATTTCAGAATTTTTGGAGTGACATAAGTATTCGAATGATACAGATTACTACAGACTGTTCTGTTTTTGACAGATTATGTTTTCATTGTGTTGTTTGCTTATTTTGATGAATCTATGAGTAGTATCGGAGGGTATGAACCATAGAGAAGTTGGAATACAGTAGATATTACACCAATATGAATTTAGAATAAGTTCACAACAGTACCTAAGTGGTGATTTATTTGCTTATAATGACGAAGCTTATGAGTTTTCTGTTAAGTTTTTTGTTGTGAAGTTTTCAAGTTTTGGGTAAGAATTCGATGCACTATGGAATAAGGAGTGGCAAGAGCGTAATCTTGGGGATGCCCAAGGCACCCCAAGGTAATATTCAAGGACAACCAAGAGCCTAAGCTTGGGAATGCCCAAGGCACCCCAAGGTAATATTCAAGGACAACCAAGAGCCTAAGCTTAGGGATGCCACGGAAGGCATCCCCTCTTTCATCTTCGTTCATCAGTAACTTTACATGGAGCTATATTTTTATTCACCACATGATATGTGTTTTTCTTGGAGCATCATTTTATTTTTTTTCTTTTGTTTTTCTTGCAGTTTGAAAAAATACCAAGATCTGAAATTCTTAAATGTTAGAGAGTCTTCACATAGTTGCATAATTATTCGATTACTCATTGATCTGCACTTATATCTTGTGGAGTAGTTTGTTGTTTGCTCTAGTGCTTCACTTATATTATTTTGAGACCCTTTTAGAACAGCATGGTAATTTTCTTTGGTTATGAAATTAGTCCTAATATGATAGGCATCCATGAGGGGTATAATAAAAACTTTCATATATAGTGCATTGAATACTATTAGAAGTTTGATACTTGATGATTGTTTTGAGGTATGAAGATGGTGATATTAGAGTCATGCTAGTTGTGAATTTGAGAGATGCTTGTGTTAAAGTTTGTGATTCCCGTAGCATGCATGTATGGTGAACCATTATGTGATGAAGTCGGAGCATGATTTATTTATTGATTGTCTTCCTTATGAGTGGCGGTCGGGGACGAGCGATGGTCTTTTCCTACCAATATATCCCCCTAGGAGCATGCACGTAGTACTTTGTTTCATTAACTAATATATTTTTGCAATAAGTATGTGATTTATTTATGGCTAATGTTGAGTTCATGGATTATATGCACTATCACCCTTCCACCATTGCTAGCCTCTCTTGTGCCGCGCAACTTTCGTCGGTACCATAAACCCACCATATACCTTCCTTAATTCAGCCACCATACCTACCTATTATGGCATTTCCATAGCCATTCCGAGATATATTGCCATGCAACTTTCCACCATTCTGTTTATTATGACATGCGTCATCATTGTGATATTGCTTTGCATGATCATGTAGTTGACATCGTATTTCTGGCAAAGCCACCATTCATAATTCTTTCATACATGTCACTCTTGATTCATTGCACATCCCGGTACACCTCCGGAGGCATTCACATAGAGTCATATTTTGTTCAAAGTATCGAGTTGTAATTCTTGAGTTCTAAGTAAATAAAAGTGTGATGGTCATCATTATTAGAGCATTGTCCCATGTGAGGAAAGGATGATGGATACTATGATTCCCCCACAAGTCGGGATGAGACTCGGGACGAAAAAAGAGAGAAAAAAACAAAAAAGAGAGAAAAAGAGAGAAGGGGAAATGCTACTATCCTTTTACCACACCTGTGCTTCAAAGTAGCACCACGATCTTCATGATAGAGAGTCTCCTATGTTGTCACTTTCATATACTAGTGGGAATCTTTCATTATAGAACTTGGCTTGTATATTCCAATGATGGGCTTCCTCAAAATGCCCTAGGTCATCATGAGCAAGCGAGTTGGATGCACACCCACTTAGTTTCTTTTTGAGCTTTCATACACTTATAGCTCTAGTGCATCTGTTGCATGGAAATCCCTACTCACTTACATTGATATCTATTGATGGGCATCTCCATAGCCCGTTGATACGCCTAGTTGATGTGAGACTATCTTCTCCTTTTTGTCTTCTCCACAACCACCATTCTATTCCACCTATAGTGCTATGTCCACGGCTCACGCTAATGTATTGAGTGAAAATTGAAAAAGTTTGAGAACATCAAAAGTATGAAACAATTGCTTGGCTTGTCATCAGGTTAAATATTTTGTGTGATGAGGATAGAGCATAGCCAGACTATATGATTTTGTAGGGATAGCTTTCTTTGGCCATGCTATTTTGAGAAGACAAGATTACTTTGTTAGTACGCTTGAAGTATTATTATTTTTATGTCAATATTAAACTTTTGTCTTGGATCTTTCGGATCTGAATATTCTTGCCAAAATAAAGAGAATTACATGGATAAATATGTTAGGTAGCATTCCACATCAAAAATTCTGCTTTTATGATTTACCTACTTGAGGACGAGCCGGAATTAAGCTTGGGGATGCTTGATACGTCTCCAACGTATCTATATTTTTTGATTGTTCCATGCTATTATATTATCAACCTTGGATGTTTTGTATGCATTTATATGCTATTTTATATTATTTTTGGGACTAACCTATTAACGTAGAGCCATGTGCCAGTTTCTGTGTTTTCCTTGGTTTTGAGTATCGCAGAAAAGGAAAATCAAACGAAGTCTAATTGACTTGAAATTTCACGGAGATCATTTCTGGACCAGAATAAGCCCACGGAGTGCCGGAGATGGGCCCAAATAGTCCCGAGGCCACCACAAGGGTGGGGGCGCCCTACCCCCCTGGGCGCACCCCACTACCTCGTGGCTGCCTCGGGGACCCCCCTGACTTGTTCACGACTCCAACACCTCCTATATATACCCAAACTTCCAGAAAGAAACCTAGATCGGGAGTTCTGCCGCCGCAAGCCTCTATAGCCACCTAAAACAAATCCAGACCCATTCCGACACCCTGCCGGAGGGGGGAATCCCTCTCCAGTGGCCATCTTCATCATCACGGTGCTCTGCATGACGAGGAGGGAGTAGTTCACCCTTGGGGCTGAGGGTATGTACCAATAGCTATGTGTTTGATCTCTCTCTCGTGTTCTTGATTCGGCATGATCTTGATGTATCGCGCGCTTTGCTATTATAGTTGGATCTTATAATGTTTCTCCCCCTCTACTCTCTTGTAATGGATTGAGTTTTCCCTTTGAAGTTGTCTTATTGGATTGAGTCTTTAAGGATTTGAGAACACTTGATGTATGTCTTGCATGTGCTTATCTGTGGTGACAATGGGATATTCACGTAATCCAGTTGATGTATGTTTTGGTGATCAACTTGCGAGTTCCGTGACCTCGTGAACTTATGCATAGGGGTTGGGACATGTTTTCATCTTGACTCTCCGGTATAAATTTTGGGGAACGCTTTGAAGTTATTTGTGTTTGTTCAATAGATGAATCAGAGATTGTGTGATGCATATCGTATAATCATACACACGGATACTTGAGGTGACGTTAGAGTATCTAGGTGACATTAGGGTTTTGGTTGATTTGTGTCTTAAGGTGTTATTCTAGTACGAACTCTAGGATAGATTGAATGGAAAGAATAGCTTCGTGTTATTTTACTACGGACTCATGAATAGATCGATCGGAAAGAATAACTTTGAAGTGGTTTCGTACCCTACAATAATCTCTTCGTTTGTTCTCCACTATTAGTGACTTTGGAGTGACTCTTTGTTGCATGTTGAGGGATAGTTATATGATCCAATTATGTCATTATTGTTGAGAGAACTTGCACTAGTGAAAGTATGAACCCTAGGCCTTGTTTCCAAGCATTGCAATACCGTTTTCGCTCTCTTTTATCATTAGTTACCTTGCTGTTTTTATATTTTCAGATTACAAAAACTAATATCTACCATCCATATTTCACTTGTATCACCATCTCTTCGCCGAACTAGTGCACCTATACAATTTACCATTGTATTGGGTGTGTTGGGGACACAAGAGACTCTTTGCTATTTGGTTGCAGGGTTGTTTGAGAGAGACCATCTTCATCCTACGCCTCCCATGGATTGATAAACCTTAGGTCATCCACTTGAGGGAAATTTGCTACTGTCCTACAAACCTCTACACTTGGAGGCCCATCAATGTCTACAAGAAGAAGGTTGTGTAGTAGACATCACGGCACAAGGCATAGTAAGAACAGGACATTTGATACGCCTAAAGAACACAACCTCGGCCTGTCTCTTCCACTACATACAAAACAAAAGTCAACGCATCAGAAAACAAATGAAGGAACATGGAGATACACAACCTCCTCTTCGTCACCTTATTCGGCTGCTTTTCCTCCTCTCTTCCTCCTCTTAGGCCGCTCCACAAGCTGGTATTGAAAAAATACACTGATAAGGAAAAAAATGCAAAACTATGAGATACACAAAGTACACCAAAATTCCACTAATGCCTACATAGGCAGTGCATTTTAGAAGTCCAACTATGTATACATAGGCAGTGCAACCATGTATGACCAGAAGATAAGATGCTTTCAAAATTTTAGAAATTTACATAGAAGAAGTTCAACCATGTACACCAAGGTAGTAATAAAACATGTATACCAACAAGTTAAGTTAATTTCTTCATGTATATATCAGAAGTTCACCTATGTACACAAAGGTAGTAATACCATATAAGGCAAGCATTTCAACTAATTTATTCATGTATATCAAGCAGAAGGTCAACTATGTACGCCAAGGCAATGCAACAAACACAAAAACTACAACAAATCAATAAAAGTTCTCAAAAGTGTCGGCGTTCTGGGAACGGGGGTCCCCAGACTTGCCTGCAGCCTGTGGCGTGGCTCAAAGGGGGGCCCAGCATGGCCCATCTTCATCAACACAGACCCAAGACCCTCGCGAGGGGCCAAGCCTCGCGGGGCGGACGACACAGAGCTTCCTCAGGCACGGCCTCACCAGGCTGGCTCGCGAGGAGGCGGAGAGATCAAGGCGAGGTACCTCACGACGTGCCCGTGACGTAAGCCATGACGACCAAGGGCGCCAGGCGGGCGCCAGCCCGCGCAGTGTCCTCCTTTCCCCTTTGGTGCAAAGGGGGCAAGCGCAGCCGTGGGGTACCGAGGCATCAGGCAAAGGTTGCCATTTCGGTGCAACAAGACCAAGACCAGGAGGACTGCAGGACGGAGGTCATCATGGAGCCCAAGACGGTGTCACCACCAGAGCTTTGTGCAGGCGAGGACCAACTTTAGTGAGGATAAGTGTACCAGATGTTCCCCTTCACAATGGACAATTGTTGGCGCCCTTCCCACTCAATATTTGGGAAGAGGCCCAGGGCCATTGCCTATAAATAGGACCAGCCACCCACAGGGAGAGGGGGTGGAGGTTCAGGTTCAGGTTCAGGTTCGAGATCGAGCATCGAGGATCAAGGATCGGATCGAAATCAGAGAGAGAGAAGGGTGACTGAACTCCTCCTAGCAGTTCGTCCCCCCAGCCAAGAACAGACCCTCGCGAGGCTATTCTTCCTTGTATTGTTCATCATCATCATCCCAAGAGGCCATCCACCACACCACACACTGGAGTAGGGTATTACACCACAACGGTGGCCTGAACCAGTATAAACCCTGTGTCTCTTGTGTTGTTCTTTCCATAGCTTAGATCTTAGCGAGGCGGAGGGGTGAAGGTAGGTAGGAGGCGGAATCTCCGCGCGCACCCCAGTGTTCGAACCTCGAGGGTCTGCCGGAACCCAAAATCCGACATTTGGCGCGCCAGGTAGGGGTGCGCCGGAATTTGTCTTCCACCACCCCGTTCTCCTCCGACCATCGCGTCCATGTTTGACGCTCGTCGGGCCCGCGCCGAGTGCCGGGCCACTCTCGCTTCCCGTGTCGCCCAGACGGCTCCTGTCGGCGGGCGTCCTCGCCGTTCCCCATCACCTGCCGTCAACGCTGCCACTAGCCCGGCGGGGGACGAGCAGCAAGCATCGTCTCAGCATCCGTCAGTGCGGCAAGACGGCCGCACCGCTACTCCCTCGCTCACCCCAGCTGGTTCTTCGTCCCGCGCGCTCCGCGCACCCATGGAGGCTCGAGCTGCGCTCATCGCGGCAAACGAGCTCCTGCGCTACCGTCCTGTCGACGATGTCTATGAAGAATGGCTCGACTGCATCGCCGAGCTCGTCCATGCCGCAGGGGGCTCTCCTGCGCCGTCCGTTCCACTGCACCGCACCCCGCCCCGCGCGGGCGACGAGGCTCCGGCGGCGCCCCGGCCGCCTCCTCCTCAAGAAGGCGCCATGGCTCCAAGGCTCGTGGCCCCTGGGCGGAACCCGCTCCGTCAGGTGCCAGCGCGGCAAGAGTAGAGCTGCCAAGAAGTCCCTCGCCCGCAAGAAGCTGCCCGGGCGCTCCCTGCTCCAGCACGTCGCGACCATGCTCCTGCTCCCGCATGCCAAGACCCTGCGCTGCTCCCAGCTGCAGCGCGTGGGGACATGCAAGACCAAGCTCTCCGTCACCCAAGGCCTCCCATGGCCACAGCAGGCTGCCGTGCCTTCACCACCAAGCTACGCAGCGTCGCGTGGCCCGGCAAGTTCAAGCCAGACCTGCCTCCTCGTTACGACGGCACGGCCGACCCTGCGGAGTTCCTCCAGCTCTATGAGCTGGGCATCGAAGCTGCCAACGGAGACGAGAAGGTCATGGCGAACTGGTTTCCCATGGCTCTCAAGGACGGGGCCCGCACCTGGCTCCTGAACCTAGCTCCAGGCACGATCTCCTCCTGGGACGAGATGCACACCCGCTTCATCGCCAACTTCCAAGGTACTCGCGACCGGCCACCCGCCGTGAGCGACCTGCGCCGCATCAAGCAACAACCCGGGGAGACCCTGCGGAAGTACATCCAGTGCTTCAACAATGCACGCCTCAAGATTCCCAAGGTGACCGAGGAGGCCATCATCTCAGCCTTCTCCGACGGCATGCGCGATGTCAAGATGAAGGAGGAGCTGGCGATGCATGAAGACCTGTGCACTTCCTTGGAGTTGTTCAACTTGGCAACCAAGTGCGCCAGGGCTGAGGAAGGGCGTCTCTCCCTCCTCGAGCTGCCTGCCGGAGACCCAGAAGAGAAGAAGCCCAAGGCCAAGGATGTGAAGCGCAAGGGGGCTGTCGTGCTCGCGGCAGAACCAGACACCAAGCGGGGCAGAGATCTGCCCGAACCTCCAAGGGCAGTCGATACTGTGTGTACCACGACCTCCACACCCACAACACCAACGAATGTCAAGAGCTCCGAGCCGTGCGAGAAGGAAGGATCGGCCGTCGCCCCAACCGCGGTGACCGGGGCTACGGTCGAGGAGGAGGAAGGAACACAGGACGCTGGGAAGACCGTGGCCCGCGCCAAGGGTGGCGCGATCAACCTCGCGAGGATCGCTGGCGAGATCCGCCTCATGAGGGAGACTGGAGGGATCAGCCTCGCGAGGATCGCCCGCAAGGCAACGCAGGCCTCCCTCCGCTGTCGCCGCAGCCAAGGAGAAACGAGGACCGCCATCAGGACGAGGGGGCTGGGGGCTTCCAGGACCCGCGCGCGATCGCCTGCATCCTGGGCGGGGCTCAAGCCCCAGCCTCTCAACGCATCTTCAAGCAGTTCACCCGCGAAGTGAATGCAGTCCTCCCCAAGCTCGAAGCCACGCGCCTCTCAGGTGGTTGGCGTGCGCCATCACGTTCAGCTCAGCAGATCAGCTCAAGTGTGTGGCTACAGCCGGAGTCCTCCCGATGCTTTGTTCCCCAATCATCAGCAACATGGTGGTCACCAGGACCCTCATCGATGGCGGGGCAGGGCTCAACATCCTGTCCGTGGAAACATTCAACAATCTCCAAGTGCCCTACAGCCAGCTTCAGCCAACCAAGCCTTTCTCCGGAGTCACCGACGGCTCCACGGTCCCGATTGGGCAGGTCCGCCTCCCTGTCACCTTCGGGGCACGCGACAACTACCGCACCGAGCTCATCGACTTCGACGTCGCTCACATTCGCCTGCCGTATAACGCCATCCTTGGGTACCCAGCGCTGGCCAAGTTCATGGCCGTAACTCACCACGGCTACAACGTCCTCAAGATGCCAGGAAGTGGCGGAGTCATCACGGTGCCCTGTGAAGAGAAGGACGCGGTGTGTTCCCTGGAGCGAGCCTTTCAGGCCGCGTCACTGGAAGACCCGGATCGCGGAAGCAGGAGGCTTCCCAAGACCGCCCCCAAGAAGAAGAAGACATCGTCCGGCCCAGCCCCTCAGGAGGCAGGCCCCTCTGGGCCCGCGCCTGCCCAGGGGGAACCTCCTTCCATCGCATAGGAAAGCGCGCCTGGCGCCCTCCTCAAGCAGGGCTCGGGGGCTCTCCCCTGGAGGGCCACCGACTTGGCTAGGGTCACGAGGGAGGCGCTTGGGCACCGCATGGAGGCGTGTTTCGAAGCACGTTTCCCTCAAGAAGGAGTAAGGCAAGGAGAGCCAGACCCTCAGGAGTTCGTCGGCAAGGCCATTCAGGAGCTACAGGAGTCAAGAGTCATGAAAGGCGGCCGCCGCCTACCAGCAATGGCTCCCCATCCAGGCGAGGATGGTGGGCTGCGCGTCTGCATCAACATACCAGGGCTCAATCGAGTCGCCTCTCTGGAGCACCTCTGGCCCTCGCGAGTGGGGCGCTGCGGAGGTCCACCCCACAGCTATGTTCGCATGCCTTACGGCTTGCCGAACGCGGCTGCCACGTACCAGCGCCTCATGAGGGGCATCATGGAGGCACAAGAGGCCAGGCGTTCCGCAGCCCTGGCGGAGATGGAGATGGTCCGTGAGGAGCCACCGGCGCCTCCGGAGCCTCCCGAGGCCCCTAGGCCTGGGGGCTCGTGAGGATCGGCTTCCGCAGCCCACCGAGTCTGCTACACCAACAGTCCTTCGTCCTCAACATCATCAGGTGACATCTTTCAAGTTTCATTTCCAGCTGGGAGCGCCCCCCCAGGGCTGCATTATTCCCAGGCCACGTGGGTCCGTTCCTGCGGCATGTATCCCTTTTATTTCATGCTGTTAGCTTACCTTGTTGGGGGCGCCCCTCGGGCTGCATCATCCCCAAGTCGCTCGGGCCTGACCCAGTGATGTCTGCCTTCCCAGCATCTATTTGAATGAATCCACTCCTTCGCGGCTAATGTGTTTGACCTAGTTGCCCGCTCAACTGACGCCAACTGACGGAAATGCTCCCAAACGGCACGACGCTTGCGCATGGGTCCGTCCCTGCAATGCCGACAAACCTGAATGGCTGAGCTCTGGCCGCGGCAGCCCCGCATGGCGCCACCTCGTCAAGCCTTCAGTGCCTCATCGCCCCTCGGAAGCAACCAACGGCTGACTGTCAATTGTCATGGCAACCCCTCGTTCTTTCTATGATGGGTTTACAGGATCTCCTAAAGGAGCCGTGTCAGGCGAGGCCCTTGCGTGTCTCCTTCACTCTCATCCGCGCGAACCGCTTGCACGTTAAAGGGGGGGGTGCCTGAGAATCGTGACTCAGGGCTCCTACTGGCTCTCCAGCCCTCACCCTCTGGCCTTGTCCACGGCATCGCGACCTGGCATACCAGCGACAGATGAGACTCGCTCGAGGGCCGGGACCCGAGGACGTAGAGCAGAAAGGGGAGCAAAGGCGAGAGGGGAGGGACACGTGAGGACCTCGCCGAGCAACCTCACGCCTGCCGATGCACGGACCCGGCGGCACACCAGAGAGCGACCCCTGATTCTCGAGATAAGTCACCACCCCGAAGCACCAGCTACCGTGGCACCATCCCCGCACCTAATGCAATCCCGTGTTAGCGACGCCGCTCTCCTTTCTCACCGAACGACGGCTGCTTGAGCGCCAAAGGGGACCTCCTGAGCATCGCGACTCAGGGGCTCTTACCGGACTTCGGGTCGCTCACCTCCTGGCCTTGACCACGGCATCGCGACCTGGCATACCAGCGACGGTTGAAGCCGCCTTGGGACTGGGACCTGTCGGCGCAGAGCACCAAGCCCTCGTGAGGTTTGAAAGGGAGAACTGAGCTAAGACGGAATGAGCAACTCGCACAATTCTACGACAAGGGTTATATTAACAAAACAGGATCACAGGCACCTTACAAGCCCCCACGGGACGCGTCTTTGATTCCTCGTAGGGAACAGATCCTAAAAGGACACTAACTGCACGCGCCCCTGCAAAAGACGCCATCATCAACAGTGGGCCGTCAAGCACCGGCACCAACCCCATCCAGATCAAAGCGGCGACGGCCTGACGAGCCCGCCCTGCTCCAAGAGCGGCGCCAGCTCGGGGGCTCGTAGCTGTCGTCGCTCGTCTCCGGAGTCGCGAAGAGCTCACCGGAGTCGCTGGAACCTCCGACGCCTCCGCCGCCTGAGGAGCCGCCAAGGGAGCGGTCAGCAGGCCCAGTCCTTGCTGCAGCAGGGTCCCGGCCACCTCTCCTGGGGCAGCACTCCAGCCGGCGCCCGTTCGCATCGAAGACCTTGAAGAACATCACCGAAGCACCGTCGTACTCCAAGTGGATTGCGAAGGCGCCTCTTGTCCTGCAAACCCGGGCGACTTCGCTCCAGCCTCGAGTCATGAAGACCTCGCCTGGGGCAACGACCGCGACCTCTGCCTCGGTCGCGAGGGTGCTGCAACCGGCGTGCTGCAACCAAAGCTCCAGGAGTTCTCCCTGCGAGATGATGGAGGCGAAGAAGGGAGGAAGGCGAATCCAAGACTGAGGAGGCATGGCGGCGTGGAACAAGAACTCTCGGGAGGAGCCCTCAGTGTGGACCCCAGGGGGGACGACCCACACCTTCATGACCCGTCGGCGCCGACGGCGGCGCCGCCCGTGGCGATCAGCATCAGCTCCTTCTGGGCCCTCATTGTGGGCGTACAAGGGAAGCAGGAACCCCGGCGGTGGCCGCTCGCACCAGGGCCTCGACACCACCTGATGGGCCCCCTCGTCCGGGCCGCGGAGGACGAGCCGTTCCTTCGGCGGGAGCGGGTCTGGTTCCTCTCGGGCAGCCTTTCCCTTCTCTACCGTCGAGAACCGGCGGATCGGAGCCATCGCAGCAAGACGGAGCAAGGACCGGGAAGAAGGAGAAGCAAGAAGGGATGGACTGGAATGGCGCGCGCCGTTCCGTACTTATGGCCGGCGAAGGCCGACCACCGACCTCCATGATCACAGGTAATCATGACCCGCTTTGCATGCAGGGACTTGTCCAATCCGTGCAGTTG
Organism: Triticum aestivum; assembly: GCF_018294505.1. Classification (NCBI taxonomy): domain Eukaryota; kingdom Viridiplantae; phylum Streptophyta; class Magnoliopsida; order Poales; family Poaceae; genus Triticum; species Triticum aestivum. Next base: position 308,356,071 of record NC_057809.1, read on the forward strand.
CCGAGGCGCCATGGGGAAGTGGAGACGCCCACGTCCAATCAACCGCCACACGGCGCCCAAGACCGCAGGCTGTTAGGGCCCGCGGCGCTTCGCTCTTGCCCTTCCGCCTCCCTGCACGGCCAAGTCCGGGCGCGCCTTGGGCCCGGGGGCTACTGTCGGTGTTTTGGGAACGGGGGTCCCTTGACTTGCCTGCCTGCGGCCTGTGGTGTGGCTCAAAGGGGGGCCCAACACGGCCCATCTTCATCAGCACAGACCCAAGACCCTCGCGAGGGGCCAAGCCTCGCGGGGCGGACGACACGGAGCTTCCTCAAGCACGACCTCACCAGGCTGGCTCGCGAGGAAGCGGAGAGATCAAGGCAGGGTACCTCACGAGGTGCCCGTGACGTAAGCCATGACGACCAAGGGCGCCAGGCGGGCGCCAGCCCGCGCAGTGTCCTCCTTTCCCCTTTGGTGCAAAGGGGGCAAGCGTACCCGCAGGGTACCAAGGCATCAGGCAAAGGTTGCCATTTCGGTGAAACAAGACCAAGACCAGGAGGACTGTAGGACGGAGGTCATCGTGGAGCCCAAGACGGTGTCACCACCAGAGCTTTGTGCAGGCGAGGACCAACTTTAGTCAGGATAAGTGTACCAGATGTTCCCCTTCAAAATGGCCAATTGTTGGCGCCCTTCCCGCTCAATATTTGGGAAGAGGCCCAGGGCCATTGCCTATAAATAGGACCAGCCACCCACAAGGAGAGGGGGTGGAGGTTGAGGTTGAGGTTCAGGTTTGAGATCGTGCATCGAGGATCAAGGATCGGATCGAAATCAGAGAGAGAAGGGTGACTGAACTCCTCCTAGCAGTTCGTCCCCCCCAGCCAAGAACAGACCCTCGCGAGGCTGTTCTTCCTTGTATTGTTCATCATCATCAGCCCAAGAGGCAATCCACCACACCACACACTGGAGTAGGGTATTACACCACAACGGTGGCCTGAACCAGTATAAACCCTGTGTCTCTTGTGTTTTCTTTCCATAGATTAGATCTTAGCGAGGCAGAGGGGTGCAGGTAGGTAGGAGGCGAAATCTCCGTGCGCACCCCAGTGTTCGAACCTCAAGGGTCTGTCGGAACCCGAAATCCGACAAAAAGTAGTAAACATGAGAGATTCATACCTTATCAGCAGCAGCAGCATCATCATCGTCATCCTCATCATCAGTGTTGAAATCAACATCATCCTTATTGAGGGAGTCCTGGATTAGGGGGTGTCCGGATAGCTGGACTATACCTTCGGCCGGACTCCTGGACTATGAAGATACAAGATTGAAGACTTCGTCCCGTGTCCGCAAGGGACTTTCCTTGGCGTGGAAGGCAAGCTTGGTGATACGGATATGTAGATCTCCTACCATTGTAACCGACTCTGTGTAACCCTAGCCCTCTCCGGTGTCTATATAAACCGGAGAGTTTTAGTCCGTAGGACGAACAACAATCATACCATGGGCTAGCTTTTGGGGTTTAGCCTCTCTGATCTCGTGGTAGATCTACTCTTGTACTACCCATATCATTAATAGTAATCAAGCAGGACGTAGGGTTTTACCTCCATCAAGAGGGCCCGAACCTGGGTAAAACATCGTGTCCCCTGCCTCCTGTTACCATCCGACCTAGACGCACAGTTCGCGACCCCCTACCCGAGATCCGCCGGTTTTGACACCGACATTGGTGCTTTCATTGAGAGTTCCTCTGTGTTGTCACTTTTAGGCCCGATGGCTTCTCCGATCATCAACGGCGATGCGATCCAGGGTGAGACTTTTCTCCCTAGACAGATCTTCGTATTCAGCGGCTTTGCACTACGGGCCAGTTCGCTTAGTCATATGGAGCAGATCGAAAGCTACGCCCGTGGCCATCAGGTCAGATTTGGAAGTTTGAACTACACGGCCGACATCCGCGGAGACTTGATCTTCGACAGATTCGAGCCACAGCCGAGCGCGCCGCACTGTCACGATGGGCATGATTTAGCTCTGCAGCCGAACAGTGCCCTGGAGGCCGCACTTGTGTCCGCTCTGACCCCTAGCTCGGAGCCGACCACACCAACCTAGGATGGGTGGTTAGACACCACCTCAGGGGCTGCAATATCTATGGTGATCGAGCCGAACACCAGCCCTATTCTCTGCGAAGCCCGTGACTCCAAGGAGCCGGACTCCTCTCCAGACTCCGAGCCCTCCGCGCCTCGACCGATCGAACCCGATTGGGCGCCGATCATGGAGTTCACCGCCACGGACATCTTTTATCACTCGCCCTTCGGCGATATTCTGAATTCACTAAAGTCTCTCTCTTTGTCAGGAGAGCCCTGGCCGTACTATGGTCAGCAAGGTTGGGATGCGGATGATGAAGAAATTCAAAGCCCACCCACCACCCACTTCATAGCCACTGTCGATGATTTAACCGACATGCTCGACTTCGACTCCGAAGAAATCGACAGTATGGACGCCGATGCAGGAGACGATCAAGAACCAGTGCCTATAGGGCACTGGAAAGCCACCTCGTCGTATGATATATACATGGTGGACACCCCAAAAGAAGGCAATGGCGATGGAACAACGAAGGATGGCCCCTCCAAGAAGCAGCCTAAGCGCCAGCATCAGCGGCGCCGCTCTAAATCCTGCCAAAACAAAAATGGTGATTCCGGCACGGGGGATAATAACACCCCGGACAGTGCCGAAGACAACCACCTCCAGCAAGATTCAGCACATGAGGATACAAAAGCCAGCCTTCATGAGAGAGCGGCAGACAGAGAGGTCGAGGACGATAATTATATGCCTCCCTCCGAAGACGAGGCAAGCCTCGATGACGACGAATTTGTCATGCCGTAGGATCCCGTCGAACAAGAGCGTTTCAAACGCAGGCTTATGGCCACGATGAGCAGCCTCAAGAAAAAACAGCAACAGCTTAGAGCTGATCAAGGCCGACAGATGGACTGAAGTCCTTGCGGCCGAAGAGTATGAACTCGAACGCCCCTCCAAGAGCTACCCAAAGTGCAGGTTGCTACCCCAATTAGAGGAGGAAGCACTCAAACCTACATCACCAACGCATGAAGCGGCCAACCGGCCACCCCGTGGCCGTGACAGAGAGGCCTCTCGGCCCTCCACTCAAGCCGCACCCCGGCGCCGCTCAAAAACCACCAAGGCATGGGAAAATGCGTCAGACCTGCGAGATATATTGGAGTACAAGGCAAGACAAACAAGATCGATCTACGGATCACGTGGGCGCCCCACAACACGAGACGGTACTCGTCACGCCGGATACAGTAAATCCGGCCGGGCCGAACATAGTAGACAAAGCTCGTTTGAGCTGCGTCATGATGTAGCCCAATACAGAGGCGCCGCACACCCACTATGCTTCACAGATGAAGTAATGGATCATCAAATCCCCGAGGGTTTCATACCCGTGAACATCGAATCATACGATGGCACAACAGATCCTGTGGTATGGATCGAGGACCATCTCCTTCATATCCACATGGCTCGCGGTGTTGACCTACACGCCATCAAATACCTCCCACTCAAGCTTAAAGGACCAGCCCGGCATTAGCTTAACAGCTTGCCAGCAGAATCAATTGGTTGTTGGGAGGACCTGGAAGCCGCATTCCTCGACAATTTCCAGGGCACTTATGTGCGACCACCAGACGCCGATGACCTAAGCCACATAATTCAGCAGCGAGAGGAATCGGCAGACAATTCTGGACACGGTTCCTAACCAAGAAAAATCAAATCGTCGACTGTCCGGAAGCAGAGGCCCTAGCAGCCTTCAAGCATAACATCCGCGACGAGTGGCTTGCACGACACCTAGGACAGGAAAAGCCGAAATCTATGGCAGCCCTCACGACACTTATGACCCGCTTTTGTGTGGGAGAAGACAGCTGGCTAGCTCGCAGCAATAACATGACCAAGAGCCCTGGTAATTCGGATACCAAGGACAGCAGTGGTAGGTCGCGTCGCAACAAGCAAAAGCGCCGCATTAACAGCGACAATGCTGAGGATACGACAGTTAATGCCGGACTCAAAGGCTCTAAACCCGGTCAGCGGAAAAAGGCATTCAAAAGAAATACTCCGGGCCCGTCCACTTTGGACCGAATACTCGACCGCTCATGCCAGATACATGGCACCCCCGAAAAACCAGCCAATCACACCAACAGGGATTGTTGGGTGTTCAAGCAGGCAGGCAAGTTAAATGCCGAAAGCAGAGACAAGGGGCTGCATAGCGATGACGAGGAGGAGCCCCGACCGCCGAACAACAGTGGACAGAAAGGTTTTCCCCCACAACTGCGGACGGTGAACATGATATACGCAACCCACGTCCCCAAGAGGGAGCGGAAGCGTGCGCTAAGGGACGTATACACGATGGAGCCAGTCGCCCCAAAGTTCAACCCATGGTCTTCCTGTCCGATCACTTTGATCGATGGGACCACCCCACTAGCATCCGTCATGGCGGATTCGTCGTGTTGGTTCTAGACCCAATTATTGACAGATTTCACCTCACTATAGTCCTTATGGACGGCAGCAGCAGCCTGAACCTGCTTTATCAGGATACAGTGCGGAAAATGGGCATCGATCCCTCGAGGATTAAACCCACCAGAATGACCTTTAAAGGCGTCATACCAGGTGTAGAAGCCAACTGTACAGGCTCAGTTACACTTGAAGTGGTCTTCGGATCTCCGGATAATTTCTGAAGCGAGGAGTTAATCTTCGACATAGTCCCGTTCCGCAGTGGCTATCACGCACTGCTCGGGCGAACCGCATTTGCCAAGTTCAATGCGGTGCCGCACTACGCATACCTCAAGCTCAAGATGCCAGGCCCTCGAGGAGTCATCACGGTGAATGGAAACACTGAACGCTCTCTCCGAACGGAGGAGCATACGGCGGCTATCGCAGTGGAAGTACAAAGCAGCCTCTCAAGGCAATTCTCCAGTCCGGCCATTAAACGTCCGGACACCGTCAAGCGCGCCCGGAGTAACCTACAACAAGACCGCCTGGCACGTTCTGAGCAAGGTAGCAATGCAGCCCCAACCCCAGCCCTCGCGAACTAGCGAAACCAGTGTTGCGCATACATAACTACGCTCTAGAAATACCATGGGCATAGGGGGAGGGGCACCATCACGGCACGCCCAAAACGCGGCTTAAACCGCACTAGAGGCTGCTGATTTCTTAATTTTCTCTTATTTTCAGGACTCCGTTCTTCGGAGGGCTTGTCCGGAAGTACAATTGCCGCACAAACGAAACAACCGGGGAAGCAGAAAGCTACGCCGCACTACGGAACTCTAAGGTGGTCTCTATAACGAGCAGTATACCTGTTTCGCATAACATTCCGCAGCTCGCCCCTGGAAAGGACATATTTGATAGTCCCATCTTTTTCTTATCGCACTATTTGTATCGTTCTGCTTTGATCGCAGCTTTTTTAAATAAACAATGCATAGCTTCCGTCTATTATTGCAATACCTTTTTTACGAATATATGTTCATTAATGACATGTTGCACCCGTACACTTTGGTACGCCCAATACGCCAGGGGCTCAAGTACCCCACAATACGGCGTGAGAAGTCTGAACACTTTCACAAGTGCGGCACCCCGAACTTATAGCATTATATGCATCGGCTCCGAATCATGTCTTGGGTCAAATGTTGGGTTTGCCCGGCTCCTATGTTTTGGTACCTTACGTTCCGTTATATCGGCTAAGGTAGAACTAGCAGAACTACTGCGATTGTGCCCCAGTTGAGCTGGGCTAAGCACCTCAGTAGAGAAAGCTAAAATTGACCGTCATGATAAGGCGAGAGCTGGTCGCTGTTCGAGAGGTTTTAGAGTCCCTAAAGACTTATGCCGCTTAGAGCGAGGAGTCGGCTTTGTCCGGCCTAGGCGTGGATAGCGCCCCGAACTCGGTCTTCCAAACACTAGGGGCTTCGCCAAAATTTAAAATTATAGAATTCTATGTCTAAGTGAGAGTGTTCAAGCATTATAGTCCGATTGCCTTGTTTGTTGTGTTGAGTGCCTCCCTCGAAGGACCCAAAAATGGGAAAAAGAGCGCTCATGTTTATCCCGAACACCCCAGCACTCGTGGCATGGGGGTAGAAGCCGACGACTCGCCATCTCTCAAATTTGATAAATGACCGCAAAGAAGGTAATATTTTAAATTCAAAAGCGTTGCTTAGCGCATATGAACAAGTTTTCAGCGTACAGGATCACAAATGCGAGTTTACTCAAAAATTACATCTTTGGAGCATTCATCCGCTATAAGGCGGGCACCCCTCAGGATGCCCTCATAATACGCTTCCGGGGCGCGATGCTCCTTGCCCAGCGGCGGCCCGTCCTTCACCAGCTTCTCCGCATCCATCTTGGCCCAGTGCACTTTAGCACGGGCAAGCGCCCTACCGGCACCTTCGATGCAGACGGAGCGCTTGATCACTTCAAGCCATGGACAGGCATCCACCAGCCGCCTCACCAGCCCGAAGTAGCTCCCAGGCAGAGCCTCTCGAGGCCACAGCCGAACTATGAGGCCCTTTATGGCCTGTTCGGCAACCTTGTGGAGCTCGACCATTTGCTTCAGCTGGTCGCTCAAAGGCACCAGGTGTCCGGCCTTAGCATACTGAGACTAGAACACCTTCTCCGTCGAGCTCCCCTCTTCGGCTCGGTAGTAGACGGCGGCATTCGACGCACTACGGGGCAAATCTACGAATGCTCCTGGAGAGCTCCGGACTTGGGTAAGTAACAAGTAATTCACTTTCACATGCTTGCTTTGCATAATGAATGCCTTACCTGCCGCTATCTTCTTCATCGCCTCAATTTCTTCGAGGGCTTTCTGGGCTTCGGCCTTGGCAGACTTCGCGCTTTTAAGGGCTGCCGCAAGCTCAGACGCATGCCTCTTTGAGTTAAGCTCCAAACTCTAGTGTTTTTTCACAAGAGCCTGGAGCTCTTTCTGCACCTCCTCCACCCATGCCTCCTGCTTCCCTCTCTCCGTGCGCTCCGTGGCCACTCTGTTTTCGGCCTCGAACAGCGCTTGCTTAAGGGTTGCCATCTCGGTCGTGGCCCCTATAATAGCACGTTGATCCTGACATTTTTTGCAACCACATCTTCTCTATATACTTGCGCAAGGTATTAATTACTTTCCTTCTCCTCGAGTTGCCTCTTGACATGGCCGAGCTTGTTCTCGGACCGCGCGAGGTTTTGCTTCAGCGTATCCACCTCCGCAGTCAGTGCGGCGGAGGCCAGCAGCGAAGCCTGCATACGCATATTGACTTGATTATGTTAGACTCCTGTGAATGTTATTAGATCCTCTATTCGGCTTTTCTTTCTGAACGCCGAACAGAGCATCAGGGGCTACTGTCTATGCGGTAATATTTTTACATATTCTCTACTTACCTCAAAGCCTATTAGAAGGCTGGCACAGGCTTCAGTCAGTCCGCTCTTGGCGGACTGAACCTTCTGGATCACCGCACTCATAATAGTGCGGTGCTCCTCATCGATGGAGGCGCCGTTAAGCGTCTCCAGCAAATTGTCCGGTGCCTCCGGTTGGACGGAGGTCACCGGCTCGGTAGGCTCGCTCCTCTTGGAAGGAGGCTTCCTACTGGAGTCCGGAGCCATTGAAGGTTCCGGCGCGATGTCCGGCTCAAGGCCAGACTCGCAGCCCTTGGGGGTTTTATCCCCTTTGCGCCAGGAGTCCGGGAGGTCGCCTTGCGGCGCCTCCAGGACCACCTCCTCCCGGCTTGGAACCTGTTGGGACAGCACCTCGGCATCGTCCGTAGGGTGGGGGAGGTAGCCGTCGGAAGCGAATTCACATCCGACGAATCCAGGGAACCGCTCGACGACACGTCGAGCCGGTCTTTGGGTGGACTGCATAAACTTGTTCGACATAAGGAAAAGTTGTGCAATGGAGGAATACTATGAATCACTCTGGTATCCAGACACTTATGATCTCGCTAGGAGCTTGGCCCTATGCGGCCACTCCTCTTCGCTGTCGTCGGCGTTGGTGGAGCCGTCTGGAGGAAGGGTTTTCCCCTTCTTGGACCCTTCGGCCTCCCCAGTTGGGGCGGCCTTCCTTTTCTTCTCCCCCCCCCCGCTGGAGGGGGAGAGGTCTCTTCTTCCTCCTCGTCGTCTTCATGGGAGGAGTGCGGCTTGGAGTCGTCGGATGATGAATCCAACACCCCCAGGCGTCGGGCACTCTTTTGAGTCCCCGTGGCCTTCTTCTCCGGCACCACATAGGGGGCCGGAAGCAGCAGCTTCGCCAAGCGAGGGTCCGCTGGGCCTTCTGGCAAAGGAGCCGGACAGTTGATCTGTTCGGACGTCTCCTACCAATCCTGTCAAAGGTAAGGGAGCTTAAGATCCTGCATAGAGTCAAACTATGAAAAACTAATACCCTGTAAAAGGTAAAAACAGCTTACTGCACGAGCGCGACGCTGCGTGCTGAATCCGCGATCCTCGGTAGCGGATGCGGGGGCCTCGGCACCCTTGAAAAGCACCTTCCAGGCATCTTCGTACATCGTGTCGAAGAGCCTGCTCAGAGTTCGGTGCTGCGCGGGGTCGAACTCCCACTGGTTGAAAGCCCATTGTTGACACGGGAGGATCCGGTGGATGAGCATAACCTGGACTACGTTGACAAGTTTGAGCTTCTTGTCCACCAGGGTTTGGACGCATGTTTGTAGTCCGGTCAGCTCTCCTTCTTTACCCAGAAGGTGAGCCGCGTAGGGGGTCCGGATCGGAACTTGGGGGCTGCGACCCTTTCAGGGTCGCGTGACTTGGTGATGTAAAACCACCCCGATTGCCACCACTTTAGGGACTCCACAAAGGAGTCCTCGGGCCATAGGACATTGGGCATCTTGCCCACCATGGCGCCTCCACACTCCGCCTGGGTGCCGCGCACCACCTTTGGCTTGACATTGAAAATCTTGAACCATAGGCTGAAATCGGGGCGGATGCAGAAGAAAGCCTCGCACACGACGATAAACGCCGAGATGTTGAGGAAAAAGTTCGGGGTCAGATTGTGGAAGTCCAGGCCATAGTAGAACATGAGCCCCCGGACAAATGGGTGGAGAGGGAAGCCCAGTCCGCGGAGGAAATTGGGGAGGAACACCACCCTCTCATGGGGCCTAGGGGTGGGGATGAGCTGCCCCTCTTCGGGAAGCCGGTGCGCAATGTCGTTAGACAAGTATCCGGCCTTCCTCAGTCTTTTGATATGTCCCTCCGTGACGGAGGAGACCATCCACTTGCCTCACGCTTCGGACATGGCTGGAGAAGGTTGAGGTGGGGTGTGCGGACTTGGGCGCTGGAGCTCGAGTGTGCGGAAATGGATAGGCAAAGGAGGAAGAAGGCATGGATGAAAAGGTGGATCCTTATCCCCTTATATGGGTGGACGCCCCCACCAGCCTGGTAAAACTCACTTATCTCCCAAGCGCCATAGTCAATGGCGCGGTTGGGTTACCCACACCTGTATTGATGAGAATCCCGGAATAAGGGGACACGATCTCTGCTTTAACAAGACGTGCCAAGGAAACCGCCTCGCTAAACGCGCTGAGGTGGGCAGTAAAATGATTCAAATAAAGACTTGGCTGTGGTGTGATGTCATGCTACGGAATACGTTAGCAGATTAGATTTGTGTAAATATTATTCTCTCCATGGCAATATGTGGAAACTTATTTTGCAGAGCCTGACACTACCTTTGTGTTCAAAATATTCTATGAAGTACTTGGAGGAGGAACCCGCCTTGCAATGCTGAAGACAATCTGCGCGCCGGACTCGTCGTCATTGAAGCCTGGTTCAGGGGCTACTGAGGGAGTCCTGGATTAGGGGGTGTCCGGATAGCCGGACTATACCTTCGGCCGGACTCCTGGACTATGAAGATACAAGATTGAAGACTTCGTCCCGTGTCCAGAAGGGACTTCCCTTGGCATGGAAGGCAAGCTTGGCGATACGGATATGTAGATCTCCTACCATTGTAACCGACTCTGTGTAACCCTAGCCCTCTCCGGTGTCTATAAACCGGAGAGTTTTAGTCCGTAGGACGAACAACAATCATACCATAGGCTAGCTTTTAGGGTTTAGCCTCTTTGATCTCGTGGTAGATCTACTCTTGTACTACCCATATCATCAATAGTAATCAAGCAGGACGTAGGGTTTTACCTCCATCAAGAGGGCCTGAACCTGGGTAAAACATCGTGTCCCCTACCTCCTGTTACCATCCGACCTAGACGCATAGTTCGGGACCCCCTACCCGAGATCCGCCGGTTTTGACACCGACACTTATCCTCTGGATTAACACGAGAATGCTTCTTGCCACCCTTGTTAACATTTGCAGGTGCAACCTTGTGCTTAAAGCCGTGTTTCTTGCCCTTACCAGATGCACCAGCACCAAGCGGAGAAGGTGTAGGCGCCGCAATGGCAAGCACATGAGGACTACGACATGGCATACCACCAAGGGCTTGCCCTTCCTTTTTAGCAAGTTCTACATCCCTTGGAACACGTGGGCTCCTGTGATGAGTAACATCACCAACTAAATGCTTCCTCGCAGTGGTCTTCTTGATTTTCTTGTTCATAGGGACAACCATGCCATCAGTGCCACACGGCATGTCTTCCTCAGAAATAGAGCAATGCCCAACCTTGAGCTCAGCAACATCAACAGACTCAGGAACATCAGAACCTGTCTGAAGGCGGGCCGCCATCTTCTTGTCAAAATCTTCTTGCTTCTTCCTCTTGCGTTGGTCCTCCAGAAGAAGCTGAAGAGGCACATCCTCAGGTTGCGTGACAAGTTCAGTGCCATCAACAGGCTGCGACTGTGTCTCTGACATCTAAAGAGAGCACAAAAGGCTCCGGAACGGAATCACAACCTTTGACTGACGGAGCCCCCTACTTGGCAGCAGTAGTGTTTTCTGACACAACCACCTCAGATAGAAAATCATTGATGGTGTTCACAGCTTCCTCCTCTAATTTTTCGCGATACCAAAATCGTCGTATGTACTACATCAGACAGAAAACCGCATTGCATCAGACAGTCAAGTGAATTTCACGATTTCTTGTCTTTTACAAAAAAAATTAAGTTTTCTTTTTTCTTTTTGTTTCTAACAAGTGGACAACAGGGACTAAGCGAGTGAACTACATCTGATAAGAAGCGAACTTCTTCGAGATGTTTTGGTTTCTGTTGAATTTTTTTTAGTCTTGTCTGGACTTCATTGTTAATGTTAGTGAGCTGCATAAAAGGGGCAAATGGGATGCATTAAAAATTACATTGCATCACAAGACTGTTACCTCCCACCAACATTTCTTTGAATATTATTAAAGAACAAGTGAACCTCACAAAAATACAAAGTACGGCACGACCGAGCCAAGCAAACTGCATGCACTCTTTCTATTTTGGGCCACTATCTATGGTCGCTGATGATGCTCATGGGCACAATACAACCGGTCTTAACACTAGCAGTATTGAACCTCTCAAAACACAGAAATAAGCATACGAATTGCACAAGGAAACTCTCAGCACCATCGCGCCTTGGAACTGCAAGGCAGCAGCAGCCATATTGCAATGTTGCACACTCCAATGAATACCCAAGCGAACTGTAGCAAGCAATAGAATTGCCATCAAAACTGAACTTCAAACAATATTTCCAACAAGTAGACATGGGTTGAGGTGCAGTTCCTAGGAGGCAAAATAGAACTGCATGCCGTGCGGGGGACGAGCTGCACGAGAGCGACTACCAAACGGCACAAGGCCTAACCAAGGGTCCAAGGCACACTGCACTACACGCCAGATCCACGAGCACTGCACGCCAATAGCGCGAGCACTGCACCACTCAAACTGCTCGCCGAGAACTGCAAAATCGAAAATCTGCAAAAATAGAGAGATAAAAATCTTTTTAATTTGGACACGAGCAGCTACTGCTCTTCCAAGGCGTTGTTGAACTACATCACCCCGCAAGGGCGAACCGCATGTTGTCCTTGCCCGCACCACAAAGGCAGCAATAGCGCACACACCTGCCGGGGAACCGCATACACAGAAACATGAAGCTGCTCGCACATACAATGTGTGCTTCTACGTATGAAAAAAGAACAATCTCGCCTTTGTTCGTCGGGAGAGTAGGAAGTGGAAAGACACCAGTGCCCCAACACGTTGCTGAGACCGATGAGCTGCACAACGAGCACCACCGAACTGCACAGGAGGTTGGCCTAGGGGCGTCGTCCCACCCTCCTCCCACACGAACTACTGGGAGAGGACCTCGTGTCCGCTGCTGCCACTCTCCTCGCGCCGTAGAAGATGGAGCCGATGATCGCCGAAGTCTCGAATCCCGCTGAATCCCAGCGGCCTCTTGCTGCTTGCGCGTGGGGAGAAGGAGGGATTTGTCCCGGCCCCAAGTGCGGTGTTGTAGGGTTAGTGGATGCTGGCCTGGGAGAGGCAACGTCGATGGGAAGTTGTCGGGTAAGGCCATGGGAGGAGAGGAAGGCCACGGGAGGTGGCCATGGGAGGAGAGGAAGGCCATGGGGGGCGGTCAGCGAACTGCATGGCCGCGGTTTTGTGGAATGCATGGCGGCAGTCCCCAGACTCCAAGGAAGTTCGGGGTCGACGGCACCCACTGGACTTTGGCGGGTCCGCCCCGGGGAAGGAGGAAGGCGGTGGGGTATGGGTGCAACAAGGGAGCCGAGCTCGCGGGGGTCAGCAGTGCGCCCGGATTTGGCCTTCTTCTACTCGATTCCATCGTCGGTGGCACGACGGGGCCTGATCCAACGCTAGGGAGGCGCTGGTATCATGGTGGGGCACGGCATCGGCGGGTTGGTCGAGGGTGCGGCGCACGTGGCAAGATCCGGCAGTTGGAGGTCCTGGGGGAGTGCAGCGGCGCGGGGAAGAAGCCGGAGTTGCTGGGGGGAGTACCATTGCATGCGAGGAAGAAGGGGAGGCCATTGCTTCCGGGTAAGAAGAGAGGCCCTTGGCGGCGGTGGCCGAACGGATCCGGGGGCGGCGCGATGACTCGGGCAGTTGGATCGCCGGTGGGGGTAGGTGGCTGGGGAAGAGAGGTAGAGGAAACTGGGGGTGGGGTAGGAGGTCACCGGGGTGGGAGTCCTACAGGGAAGAAGGTGGGTTGGGGGTGGGTGGTGTCGGTGTACTAGAGTAGGGGTACCCTAGTATCCCGAACTCGTGCACGGGCAGTTGGAGCACCCCGCGGCAAGGCTTGCCGGGTGACCGCCAAGACCCTCCGTGGTTCCCTTGAAGACCATTCAAGAACAAAGTACACAAACCAAGGCCCCGGCAAGAGGAGCTTGCCGGGAGGGCCAACCAAGGGCCCGGCAAGAGGAGCTTGCCGGGAAGGCCAACCAAGGCCCCGGCAAGAGGATCTTGCCGGGAAGAGCCAAGGCCCCAGCAAGAGGAGCTTGCCGGGAAGGCCAACCAAGGCCCCAGCAAGAGGATCTTGCCGGGAAGAGACAAGACCCCGGCAAGAGGAGCTTGCCGGGAAGGCCACTCAAGGTATACCAAGAAAGCTTGTCGCGACGCGCCCTGCGTCCCGGCAAGATCCGGCGAGCGACAAGCTTCCGGACACGACAAGACGACGGCCGTGGCAAGGAGCTTGCCGCGGGAAACCCCCACTTCGTGCCCGCGCTCCAGCACACCTGCTAACGTGTCGCTCTAGGACTCTCCCAAGCACACATGGCAGGAGGCCGTGCAGCTAGGGGTACGTGGTGGCAAGCGGAGATGAAGAGAAGCCCATCGTGGCAAACGGTGGCGCTCCTAACGGTCACCTTTTGCACTATTTAGGAGACTCAGACAGGCATTTAATGCCCTTGTCCCCTGTCGTCAGAGTTAGGTAGGATGCACTGTATCCACAGTAGCGGTAGCTGCACCTACCGCATCCTTTTATATTTTTACCCTTCTAGTCTACGTTGCCACCTGTCGGTGACCCCTTGAAAGTATAAAGGAGGCCCAGGCGCAACGTAGAGGGGGTTCGGCCGATTCGGCTCATTCGAGACACCAGAAACACTCCCACGCTCAGTTTGGTAGCGTCGATCGCTCCTGAGCAAAGATTCAATACACGCAAACAAGCAGCAGTAGGGTTTTACGCATCCGTGCGCCCCGAAGCTGGGTAAAATCGCCCGTGTGTACTGCCTCGATCCGCTCTTTATGCGCTCTCCGCCTCCCACCGAACCGAAAGGGGCCCTGTCCCCATAGGTGTTGGTGGATCAGCACCCCCCGACATCTTTTGGCGCGCCAGGTAGGGGGATTCGGCGGCAGCTGTTCCGTCCACGTCAAGGCTCAGCTGATCTTCATCGTCATGGCTCCTAAGAAGCGGGCGAGCAAAAGAACGACGCCAGTGCGGCAACAGAAAAGCTAAGTCAGGCGAAACTTTGGATATTTCTTTTCTATATAAGGTTATCCGCCTCGGAGATCTTGTTCTTTGTACGGAAAACCTGTGCGCAGAGGAATCAACTCGTAGCTAGTTGCGCCCTTACTTTGTTTCGAGTCCGCTCAACAACTTAAGTGAGCTGCTAGCGCCCTTACTTTGCTTCGAGTCCGCTCAGCAACTTAAGTGAGCCGCTAGCGCCCTTACTTTGTTTTTGAGTCCGCTCAACAACTTAAGCAAGCTGCAACTAGTTGCGACAAGATTGCTTGTCGGTAGCGACCCCGCCAGCAGGCTGCTGAAGTTCCGCACTCGGCGCTCGCGGCAAGGGTGCCTGCACCGGCAAGTTTCCCTAAAAAGCGTAGGGTGGACGTACAAAGAGAGGTTGAACAGGAAGATAGCATGTGCTATTTATTTGAGATTTCTGTATAGACCTGTATGCCAAGGAGCCTTCTCGGGGCTAGTTGCGCTCCATGTTGCCTCGAGTCCGCTCGGGAACTTGTGCAGTTGTGCTAGAACTAAGAAGGTAAACCTTTCCAGGAGGCGATGTTCCCGAATAGCCGCTAAGGGCCCGTTCCCTCAAGCGCTGCTGGCTGGATCATACGCACTAGAAAGCATTCTAGCAGGCATAGGGAATATGTAGCAGAAGTCAAAATTCGCAAGCGAGTTAAGTGCACTTCAGATGCTAATCACTTGTCATGTTTGAACGCAGTTATGGCCCGGGGGCTGGCAACGCCCTTAGGACCAATCTTTTTGGTGTCAAGAACGACGAAGTTCTTCGCCATAAGCCTTTCCGGCAACGATCTTGCCGGGAGCCGGTGTCAAGAACGACGAAGTTCTTCGCCATAAGCCTTTCCGGCAACGATCTTGCTGGGAGCCGGTGTCAAGAACGACGAAGTTCTTCGCCATAAGCCTTTCCGGCAATGATCTTGCCGGGAGCCGGTGTCAAGAACGACGAAGTTCTTCGCCATAAGCCTTTCCGGCAACGATCTTGCCGGGAGCCGATGTCAAGAACGACGAAGTTCTTCGCCATAAGCCTTTCCGGCAACGATCTTGCTGGGAGCCGGTGTCAAGAACGACGACGTTCTTCGCCATAAGCCTTCCTGGCAACAAGCTTGCCGGAAGCCGGCATCGAGAACGTCAAAGTTCTCTACCGAAGATAAAAGCCTTCCTGGCAACAAGCTTGCCGGAAGCCGGCATCGAGAACTTCAAAGTTCTCTGACGAAGATAAAATCCTTCCTGGCAACAAGCTTGCCGGAAGCCGGCATCGAGAACGTCAAAGTTCTCTGCCGAAGATAAAAGCCTTCCTGGCAACAAGCTTGCCGGAAGCCGGCATCGAGAACGTCAAAGTTCTCTGCCGAAGATAAAAGCCTTCCTGGCAACAAGCTTGCCGGAAGCCGGCATCGAGAACGCCAAAGTTCTCTGCCAAAGATAAAATCCTTCCTGGCAACAAGCTTGCCGGAAGCCGGCATCGAGAACGCCAAAGTTCTCTACCAAAGATAAAAGCCTTCCTGGCAACAAGCTTGCCGGAAGCCGGCATCGAGAACGTCAAAGTTCTCTACCGAAGATAAAAGCCTTCCCGGCAAGCCAGTATCGCTGGGGGCTGCGAGTGCCAAGAATCGTCCATGGCAAACCAGAGTTGCCGGGGGCTGCAATATCAGATAAGTCTTTTATCCCTCATCATGCATCCTCTTATGGACTGGGGAATGCGAAACCATGTTTCTTCCCGAAAACTGCCGTGCTCCCTCAATTCTAGGCCCTGGGGCTCGTTCTCGGGGCCAAGTTTGGTCGTAGTCGTGGCAGCAAAGGGATGAAACGAGGGGACCGCACCCACCTCGTTCCTGCCTCCGTCAAAAGCGTGAGAAAGGTCGAGCGACGTGGGAATGCGGCAGGGCCTGTTGCCGGGAGATGAAACGTCTGTCCAAGGGATACCAAGGATTTGCTCCTTGGCGTGGGTTCAACTCGCGAGACAAATAACCCGGCAAGCTCCCCTTTTCATTGAAAAACATCCCACTCAGGTACAGTCCATAGAGGATGAAAAACATGAAAGAGAGGATTACAAGTTTTAGATACAGCTATGGCCCGAAGGCTTACAAATTAAAAAGATAAGATGCCCGTAATCCCTTTCCTGTCCCTCTCTTCAGGAGACAGGTCAAGGAGGCGAAAAGGGCAAAAGGAGTGCCTAGACGAGCTACGGGTGCCAGAAAACACCAAGGGAACATCCCGAGGGTCGTCCGAAGGCTGGACGGCGACGGCGGCGCTGGAAGCGAGGCTCGAAGACGGGGCGGCAGGACGTCAGCACGCTGTCGAGGGCACCACGCCCTCGTACTCCAACCTGACGGCCTTGTCGCCAGCCCTCTTCCCCTTCCGCAGCCTCCCTACGCCAGCCGCCCAAGGAGACGACCCCGGGAAGTTCAAGAAGCCGGCGACGCGGATGATGGGGTCGCCGGTGCCGCGCAAAGCGGCGCCCGACGCCTAGTCCGACCCGCCGCTCCGCCGCCCGCTACCCCCATCATCGCTGTCGCTCCCCTCCTCGTCGCTCTCGCTCGAGGAGGAGCCTTCGCTGTCGGAGGGGCTGTCCACGCAACACTTCGCCCGAGTGCCGAAGCACCCGAAGGCCTTGACGGAGAGGAGGTCGCCCTCCATCAACTTAAAATGGAGGGTAAACCCCTCCGTCAAGCTGTGGATGCGGGTGAGCGTCTTCCACCCTCGATCAAGATACATCACATTAGGGGCTGGGAATGCAACGCGGACTCGCATGCCGCTGATCCCACAGCCCCTCATGTGCAGTCTCAGTGTCTCGGGCGGGTCCAACTCCATCGCGCGCGCAAACGAAGCTGGAAGCCGGAGGCGACGACGAGGCGCCCGGCGCAGCCTGACGAAGAACTCGCAAGGGTCGTCCCCTATATGGACCGCCATGGGGGGAGGAGCCGCCGGCGGAGGTGAAGCTGACGCGCCGCCCCGTCCACCTCTTCCCCGAGCGCCTCGACCTCGTCCTCGACCTTGTCCGCGACCTCGCCCCCTCCCTCTTCCCCTTATGGCTGGCTCTGCCACCACGGACGCGAAAGAGGGAGAGATGCGCTGTCTGGCGGCGACCCTCGCCGCCACCGACGAAGGGCCTGGGTTCCCTTTCTCCATGGCGGATGAGAGAAAGGGGAGCAGAAGCTGAAGAAAGGAGGAGATGAGAGAGTGCGGGTTTCTGTGCTCCCCTCCCGCTCTTTATAAAGGAGCGAGGTGGGGGCTCGGCCGCCCCGCTCAGCGAATCAAGGCACGGGAAGAGCAGGGAGTCGGGGCCAACCCGCTGCCTCTGCTCGCGACGGCCCAGCTCCCCACTTCCACCGTCCGTGACCCCAAGCGCATGGAAGCCGCGTGGCGGGGATGCAGAACCAAGGCGACAGATGAGGCGGTCTCGCTCCGCCCCGTGATCGCGGGGAGTGGGCGTCCCGAAAACCGCGCACCGGCCCCGTCCAGTAAATGCACCACGCCCCCACGCCTACCTCCGTTCAGGGAGGAGGGCGTGAACCGTCCTCATCATCGTGGCCTGACGCATGCTCGAGGGGCTTAGCCCCGCGCACGCCGCCTGCGTCACCCACGACGTCGCGTTTGACGCGTGCTGTTCTGGGCGTGCGCAATGGGAGCGGAGAGATATGCGGCGTGACCTAGGCCGCGCGTGCCCGTGCACTGTTTTGGGCCTGGCCCAACAGCGCTCGGCACCGTGTATGGCCCAGGCCCGGGGGCTCCTGTCGGTGTACTATAGTAGGGGTACCCTAGTATCCCGAACTCGTGCACGGGCAGTTGCAGCACCCCGCGGCAAGGCTTGCCGGGTGACCGCCAAGACCCTCCGTGGTTCCCTTGAAGACCATTCAAGAACAAAGTACACAAACCAAGGCCCCGGCAAGAGGAGCTTGCCGGGAGGGCCAACCAAGGGCCCGGCAAGAGGAGCTTGCCGGGAAGGCCAACCAAGGCCCCGGCAAGAGGATCTTGCCGGGAAGAGCCAAGGCCCCGGCAAGAGGATCTTGCTGGGAAGAGACAAGACCCCGGCAAGAGGAGCTTGCCGGGAAGGCCACTCAAGGTATACCAAGAAAGCTTGCCGCGACGCGCCCTGCGTCCCGGCAAGATCGGGCGAGCGACAAGCTTCCGGACACGACAAGACGACGGCCGCGGCAAGGAGCTTGCCGCGGGAAGCCCCCACTTCGTGCCTGCGCTCCAGCACACCTGCTAACGTGTCGCTCTAGGACTCTCCCAAGCACACGTGGCAGGAGGCCGTGCAGCTAGGGGTACGTGGTGGCAAGCGGAGATGAAGAGAAGCCCATCGTGGCAAACGGTGGCGCTCCTAACGGTCACCTTTTGCACTGGTTAGGAGACTCAGACAGGCATTTAATGCCCTTGTCCCCTGCCGTCAGAGTTAGGTAGGATGCACTGTATCCACAGTAGCGGTAGCTGCACCTACCGCATCCTTTTCTATTTTTACCCTTCTAGTCTACGTTGCCACCTGTCGGTGACCCCTTGAAAGTATAAAAGGAGGCCCAGGCACAACGTAGAGGGGGTTCGGCCGGTTCGGCTCATTCGAGACACCAGAAACACTCCCACGCTCAGTCTGGTAGCGTCGATCGCTCCTGAGCAAAGATTCAATACACACAAACAAGCAGCAGTAGGGTTTTACGCATCCGTGCGGCCCAAAGCTGGGTAAAATCGCCCGCGTGTACTGCCTCGATCCGCTCTTCGTGCGCTCTCCGCCTCCCACCGAACCGAAAGGGGCCCTGTCCCCATAGGTGTTGGTGGATCAGCACCCCCCGACAGGTGGGTGGGGATAGTGGGGTTCTATTTAGGAGCATGGGTAGTTTTGAAGTGTTAGCAGAATAAGCGAAAGTGTTATTAGAATAAGACTCTTAAGGGTAATATTAGAATAGACCCACGACATATATACATAAACACTATATTGATCACGGGATGAGAATATTATTCTGATCACAACCTGAACTGCCTGAGTTACGCGCCTAAACTTCCCTCTGTATGAATCCGACTTTCATGCTATCTTCGCAACTATGCCTTCCCCCGTGAATTATTCTGGTCGGTTGTGTTTTCTGTGATGTAAGTGTAATCCAAATACCCTTGCTTCCATCTAAATGCTTGTTTTTATTCGGAATTTTGCATTCTGGCGGATTCTCTCTCGGGGCGGATGAACTTGTGTCTGTTTACAAGTTTAATGCATGCACAACATGTTCTTGAACCTCTAACATGATGGGAATTTGGTGCAGGTATGAGTTTCATGGAAAATTTGTCGTTAATTTCAATGGATTTGATTTCGGGTTTTCTGTTCTTCGTCCGCGGGAGTGGTTTCCGTAGCTTATGTGGTTTTCTTGTTTTTCTATGAAGATAGATGGCGGAATTGCTTGCTGTAGTGAGATTGGATCCTTCATATGTTGTTCATTTGGTCGGGCAGGCGCATACACCCTGAAATCAGGTGATTGGATCTCGTTTCCGCCTGCGTTGGTCCGGTTCTTCGATGAGACAGCTAGGTGGCTTTATCGTTTTGATGTTAGGGCGGAGTAGTATATCGTTCGAGGTCGCGGACTGAGAAGGTGTAGTCACCCAAGTGATTAAATCTGAAAAATCAAATTCGATAGTGTGTATTTTTCCAATGATTCTACTATTTGTTTTACAAGTTGGACTTCTGCACCTTTTGTGTTAGAACTTCTGTCGTTTTTATGCATGCTTTTTTAGGTGATGCTGCAATACGATCTGTTCGGTGGTGTTGTTATAAATATTTTATGTATATTTTTTTGTTTTTCAGAGTACTCATATGTGTAAATGTGGAGCTGGTCCATAGACACACGGATCCTCTTTCTATCTTTAATCTTTCTTCTGGGTTAGTTTTTTCGATCATCCACGGTTTGTGGTAGAAGTTGGATTTCTGTGGTACCAGTGATTGAACTTCCCGATTCCCACATTGCAACGCGGTGCAGCATTGCGCTCTATATTTTCTTTGATTTTTTTTTGTAATTTTCAATTTTTGAACTTGGGTTTGAGTTTGTTCCGTCAGCAACCATGGGATTATTCCCAAATATTCATGCATACCTTTTTATTTTTTCGTAACATGTTTGCATACTTCAAACAGTGGTAGAACTACAGTATGTGTTTAACCTGAACTTATAAGATTTTTGCTACTGTATAATTTGTTTTTTACAATTTGAACTTCATCAATAATTGTTGATAAATTTTTTTGGATTTAAAATATTTTAATCATTGATAACCGCATTGTGTCCTGTCAAAACCTAGCGTGCAGCAATGATCTAGCGTGAGGCCGAGCTGGGCAGAGGGGCCCTCCCCCTGTGAGGCCGAGACGGGAACGAGCCGGAGTAGGCGACGACATGGTGTGCTGCGTGGTCGCATTCGGAGGAGAGTCCGTCACATCCGTGACCCCACTATCTATCTTAGGGGTGTGGCTCTGGGGTGCATGCCGTGGGGGTGGAAATAGAATGACCAGATTGTGTGCTGTCAAAATATAGCGCACAGTAATGCGGTAGCGCGAGGCCGAGCCGGGGAAGGGTGGTCGGGACCCCCTCCCCTCCCCCTGCAAGGCCGAGACAGGAACGAGCTGGAGCAGGCGACGATGCGGTGTGCCGCATCGTCGCATGCGGAGGCGAGTCTGTCACATTCGTGACCCCACTATCTATCTCAGGGGTGTGGCTCTGGGGTGCGTGTGGTGGGGGTGGAAATAGAATAACCGCATTGCGTCCTGTCAAAACCTAGCACGCAGCAATGCAGAAGCACGAGGCCGAGCCGCATGTGTACTTTGTGTGTATTTGAATTTTTAACTTCTATATTGTTTCTAAGTTGTGTATTTTAGTTAGATACGGACTTCATATGTTTTTTTATTTGAACTTCTTCTTATTGTTTCGTAGTGTTTATTTATTCATATGCCTTTACTTCGCTGATTAGTGTACTCGAACTTCTGTTTTTTATTTTTTGAACTTATTTCTCTTGTTTATAAGTGCTTATTTTTGTGTATGTATTTTTCTCCCCTTGGTAGTGTACTTGACCTTTCTGTTTGCCATCAATTTTTGGTTTTAAGTATACCAGCAGATTTGTTATGTGATCTTATCTTTTTAAAATAGTTGCATTCAAATGGTGCATTCATTTATCAAACGATGCACTTACTTTTTTA